>NW_024069491.1:0-41372 GCF_009389715.1 Phoenix dactylifera
TTGTGATCCCGGGAAAACAATCGGGGAGGTTCTAGTCGGTGAGCCTGGGAAAACGACCGAGTTCGTTGTGCGCTCGTAAAACAACAAGTTGGGTTGTGAGCTTGTAAAACAACCGGCTGTAATCGGTAGGATTATAGTGAAATTCCCAAGAGGTCTTGGGGAGTGGATGTAGGTGCTGGGTGCACCGAACCACTATATGTCCTTTGTGTTTGTAATGCCTCTAGTTATTGTCTAACTAACACACTTACTTACTTAGATAAATTGCTTGCTTAATTCTTATCCGCACATCCTTTAGTTGCAAGCATATTTAATCAAGGTCGAAGTCTATACATCAAATCCTTGCTAAGTTTAACTTTCACTGTGCATCTCTACAACTTAGCATAGTTAATCAAAAGTTTTAGAAGTAGCATAAAAGTTTTAAAAGACCCAATTCACCCCGCCCCTCTTGGGTTGTATCTACTGGGCAACAGATATTTTAGTTATTTTTAATTTTAAACCACTAATTTTTTGACGGCGTTAGATGGTGTGAGCACATATGCAAGAAAAATAGAAAATAAAGGATATACACGTAAAGCAAATATTTTTTAAGGATATACGTGCAAAAATCAATTTAGGAGGATTTTAATGTAAATTTTAATATTTAGAAAGATATGTATGTAAAAAGATTTTTTGTTTAACGTACGGCTTATCCTCAGCAAGATTTTTTTTTTTTAACGTACGGCTTACCCTCGGCTTGACCCGAAAAGAAGGGGCTGAGAACTCCAAAGAGTACTTACAATTATAAAACATATCAAATTATTTAAATAATTATATTTTTAACTTTTATTTTTTTAATATTATTATATTTAATTATATATATATATATATACAATTGTTTATCTCATTTATTATTTTATTAATTTGGTAGAATGATATTATGGTATGAATATAATCTTAAAATATCAAAGTTTTTCAAGCATGTAATACCATTTTTTTATTAGAAAGCTCATAATATTTTAACTAATTATTGATTCCTATGAAATTATCGTATAATGTTTTCATGGAAAAGGAAAATAAAAATTAATATTTTTATAAGATTGGAAGGTATTTTAGAAAGCTAGTATAAAATTTTCAGGTTTATTAGTTTTGTAGTGAAAATAAATTTTGCAAACAGTTTTTTTTTTGGCATCCAAATATATTTTAAAAAATAAAGATGAAAAATTCTGGTAAAATGTTTCTCCGGCGAATGAGGGCTGGAAAGATTATATAAATGGTACGTTGTGGAGGTGACTTTCTTTTTAATGTGGTGTTAGCTAAAATGACTACTTGTACTTGCTTTTTTTTTGGAACAAATGGCTACTTATACTTCAAAATTTTATTGATATCAAACTACAAAAATCAAATGAAAAGGCTCTTCTATATTCAAATGAAGAACTAATTTATTCTTTACATAGAAACTCTTAAATGCATATTCTAAATTTATTATTTTTGCGTGGCATGTTTAGATTATTTTTTTTTTTTTTTGCTAAAGCAGTTTAGATTAATTTCTATTTCACGTTTCTTTTATTGATGGGGATATAGGCTGATAGTACATACTTCTTCGTCAAAAGGGCAATCTCTCATTTACAAATCAACTTCTTGAAGGTAACTAAGCAGCTGATGTCAGCTCTCTTTCTGAATTTTTTCTTGAGGGCTCTTGCTGTCACCAAAACAAAACAAAAAAATCCTACCTATAAATAATATTTCTTAACTGCATCCTTCGATTTCAAGAAATAGATTTTATAAGACAACAAAAACCACTCGCAAATATTTATTTTATTATATAACTCAAAGCCTTTAAAAGCTGGAGTCTCATATCAACTTTTTCAATATGATCCTATATTTAAGAGAATAATATTTGGAAGATTGAGCTCCTTTGTGTATCATTACCACACTTCCACCTACATGCTATTCCCATCTTAAGTAAATAAATGTCACATATTTTTGTTAAGGGAGAGAACTAGGAGAAGTTCATCCTTTAAAAGCTTCATAATGCAATTTAGATTTTATCGAAATAGTATAAGGTGATTTTAACTGGATACAACCATCATCTCATGTTTGGACACCAATTATGAATAATGATAGTATGCCAAGAATGTAAATTTGCATTTTGTAACTGTGCAGGTTTTCTAGTTTGCCATACCATTTATTATCATAATATTTGTAGATTAAGCAATCCAGATTATTTCACTTTGTGCATCATTTTTTACTATAAGATATATGATAGAGGTCTTATATGGATTGAGGATGAAGAGTTTTGGGAGTGGTGGTCTATGATTTCGGTTGTTAATCCTATTAAGGGCATGTTTGGATGATTGGACTGAAAACTTTAGAGGATTCGTGAGTTGCCTCAAAACCTATCAAATTGGATAGAGAGGTTAAAAAAAAGCAAATAAACCTGGAGACTGCAAAAGAGATTCTTAGCTGAGATGAAGTTTCCAGTCTACAATCTTGGATTTCCTCAGCAGAAGAGGAAGAAGGCATAAGACCCATGGTACCAAGCACATCATTAACTTCCTTCTCCAATGCAAGCAGAGCTTGAATAAATGACTGCTGCTTCTTCTTCACCTATACAAGTACGGAATCAGATTACAAGAGCAATTTTAGCCTATGAGTAGCAGAGAACTGGACATTCTTGGGCACAACCACTCTAATTTAGATAATGTAACAATAATACCTCTGCATAAAGATAGATGAGAAGAACAATACCTTCAAGTACTCCTTCAAGGTACTGTTTATGGCCTTTTAACAGTTCCATCGGATCATCCAAAACGACAGTGGGTGTGCAAGTCACCTGACATCGAAGCCAAGAAGTTGGCCATTCTGGAGGACTTGGATTAAAGAGAGCGAGTTGCTTAGAGCATTCCGAAATTTATTATATTTTGATTCTTTAAATGTATTCATATTAGATGGTATAAGTATAGTTCATCTGCTGTAGCAAATAAAAAAGAAAAAGTTAGATATAAATCAATGGTTGTCTGAGAATATATAACCTAACCAATACATTAAGGGTGCTTTACATAGCTTTGATGATATTATACTATATTAATTAATATAATATCTTCATTAAATTTAAAAGAAGATTTGAATTAGAATAATATTTAACTAAATAAATTTTTATGAAGAATCCGATAACAGTCATTATTCTCATTATACAAAGCCATATGGTTCTTACATGTGCATGATACCCAGAATCTTGAAGTGGGAGGTGTTAGATTTAATGAAATCTAACATCAAACTAGAGAGATTAATAAATATTTATTTATCTCGGTGAAGACACTCGAGCAAACATTGTAGGGAAACTTAATATTATAATAAGAACAATCTTTAAAAATATTATTTTGATAAAATGGCGTATGTTTTTAATTTAAACGTTGGAAGCATGGTCGAGTGCGGAAGAGAACTAACGGCCTCCGGATGCTCGCGTCCCAGCGACGGAGGAGAAGAAGAATAATCCCCTCCAACGGTCAGCACCGCCGTCTCACGTTCTCCGCCTCCACTCCCCGGCCTCCCTCTGCAACCACCGGCGACGCCTCCTCATGGACCCGCGCGATCCGGTCCTCGGTGGAGCTCGGCCGCTTCTGCCACGCCGTAGCCCTCTACGCCCGCATGCAGCGCACCGGCCACCGCCCCGACCCCTTTGCCGCCTCCGCAGCTCTCAAGGCCTGCGCCCGCCTCCCCTCCCGCCCTCGCCACCGCCATCCACGCCCAGCTGCACAAGCTCGGCCTCCGCTCCCACGTTTACCCGGAGACCGCCCTCGCCGACTTCTACTCTAAGCTCGACGGCCCCGACGCCGCCAGGAGGGTGTTCGACGAAATGTCCGTGAAGAATGTCGTCTCCTGGAATCCATCCTCTCCTCCCGCATAAGAGCCGGAGAGTTGGGAGCCGCCCAGAGGGTCTTCGATGAGATGCCAGTGAGGGACGTGGTTTCCTGGAACTCGATGGTCTCCGGGTACGCCAAGGCTGGGGACATGGACCGCGCTGCTGCTCTTTTCCATTGCATGCCCGAGAAGAACCCTGCCTCTTGGAACGGGATGATAAGCGGGTATATAAATCGCGGGAATATGGCAATGGCGAGAGAACTGTTCGATGAAATGCCCGTGAGAAGCAATGTTTCCTGGATCACGATGATTTCTGGTTATACGCGGAGCGGGGATGTTGAATCTGCAAGGGAGCTATTTGACAAGATGGAAAGGAGGGATCTTTATGTGTGGAATGCGATGATCGCTTGTTATGCACAGAACGGATGCCCCAGAGAGGCGCTTCAGTTGTTCAACAGGATGCGGAAGCCTGATGTGGGCGTGCAGCCTGATGAGATGACCTTTTCTAGTGTCATATCGGCTTGCTCGCAGTTGGGGGACTTGAAATTTGGGTTGTGGGTTGAAGAATATATGTCTTCTATTGGGATCGAATTGGATGATCATTTGAGTACTGCTCTTATAGATTTGTACTCAAGTGTGGAGGAATGGACAGGGCTTTTGTGCTTTTTGATGGGTTGAAAAAGAGAATTAGTGTCTTATAGTGCAATGATCTTGGGATGTGGCATAAATGGGAGGTCTTCGGATGCAATTAGTTTGTTTAAAGAGATGTTGGATGCAAAAATAACACCAAATGCTGTAACCTTTGTTGGGCTTCTGACAGCATATAGTCATGCTGGTTTGGTGGAGGAAGGGCGCAGATGCTTTGCTTCAATGTGGACCAAGCATAAGATTCCACCCTCGGCCGATCACTATGCAGTTATGGTAGATCTTCTTGGTCGGAGTGGAAGGTTGGAAGAAGCATATCAGCTGATTAGGAAGATGCCGATGCGTCCCCATGTTGGTGTATGGGGAGCCTTGCTTCTTGCTTGCAGGTTGCATGGCAATGTAGAGCTTGGGGAGCTTGCTGCTCGGAATTGCTTTGAGTTGGAGCCTGAAGCAAGTGGGTATTATGTCCTCCTGGCTAACGTCTATGCTGAAGCTGGAAAATGGGACAAGGCGAAGAGACTAAGGAAGATGATGGTGGAAAAGGGTTAACTAAGATCCCAGGGTTTAGCTTGGTGCAATCCACATGAAGACCCTTCTGTTCGAACACAGTAGGATCGCTGTTATGCTGCGATTCAGAGTTAAAAAATGCTTGATGTTGATGCATTATACTGTGATTTGTAAAGCCAATGACATTTCATTGGAGTAAGGCTGGCATGGTTAAGGTATGGAATCCATGAACAGCAGGTTCAACTAAGTGCTAGCATTTAGCTACATCAAACACTTCTCAGGTATTCCTTGCTTGAAATCTAGATTTTCATGGCTGATTACCACTTTAATGGAGGAATTGCATGTCTTGGCTGAGTATATGAAATGCATGAATTGCTCCTTGAGTTGATTTAGCACCGTCAAATTGTGGGATTGTGAAGAGAAACATTCACTGGCTTCTTATATGGGTATTATAATGTTGGCTGCCTTCACCGAATAGCTTTGGTGTCTTTTAACTCCGCATTGTGATCTCACATTGCCATTGACAGGGGATACTTCACAAATTGATTGGAGGAGTACTTGGAGCATACAATTGAGAATGTTGGGAACAGGAACCTTTGGGTCCTTTGATCGTACAATTGTGGGCACTGTTTTTGTCATACATTCATCTTGACATGATTTTTTCGACACCAGAAGCTGTTTGAATTGTTAGGTATGTTATATCTGAGTATTAACTCGGATGATTTTGAGCTTTGTTTTCCATTGTTTCCAAGACTTTAATATCTTAAACCTGCGTATGAGTTCAATGAAGCTGTTCTTAGCCCAATCCCAACAGGACATTTGGGAGACTGTTTTCTTGGTTAGTTAAGTGTAATATCTTACTTGTAAATAACTTCATGCATCTTGCGCCATATGTAATAGCTAATATTATCACTGACGAAAAGGAGCTCCAGTTTGTGAGATTAATTGTTGTTACATATAGGCGCCTGATTTGCCAACTCTTTGAAAATGCCAAAGAGAAGTGGAAAGTTACAATTAATGAACCTTGAATTTTAAATCTCAACCCGACCCGTATTTGACTTGTCATAAGCAGGTTTGGGTTTGGGTTAAACGGGTTCGGATCATGAAGAGGTCGACCCATTTAACCGATTTAATATTCAGGTTGGGTTTGAGTTTCAAATATATGATCTGTTTAACCCATTTAATGCATTTAATATTAGGTTTGGGTTGGGTTAGATATCCGCTTAATCCATTAAATCCATTTAAAACTTATTTAACCTGTTTAACCTATTTCTGTCCTATTTAACTCGACCCACTCAACATGTTTAACCCATTTAAATCCATTTGACCTGTTAAAAATCCACTCAACTTATTTAATAAATTGGTCGGGTTTAGATTGGAATTTCTGATCTATTTAATAAACAAGTCTGTTCGAATTGACGAATTTTTAATCTAACCCGCAACCAACTTGATCCATATCCGACTCGACCTGATTGCCACCCTACCCCTGCCCCCTAATTGTTGGTATACATTGAGAAACCAATTACTACGGCTATCTAAATCACTAAAGCATTGGAACTTCTGCTTTCTTGGTAGTTCTCAAAGACCAATTGCAACTTTTGCTTATGCTTGATTTTTTGCGAGAAAAGTGTCCCTGAAACTCTCTTCTTGTCAAGTTGAGATCATGTTAGTAACTAGATAGCAGTATGTGATACAGCTTTGTTACTACAGGCACGATATGCGTTTCAATTTCATTAAGCAGTCAATCATTTATATTTTTATTTATGTACCATCAATCTAAAATATGATTGTGAATTACTGTTAAGCCTCTCTTGAAGCACTGATCTGAGTGTACCTACCTCAACCCATATCAGGCTGCTTCAGTAGTCTTGGAAACTTTTAGTGTCAGAAGAAATTAAAATCAGTCAGCTTGGTTAGAGACCAACACAAGCTGTTTGGGAATTGGTATTGCATGAATGCATTTGCTCGGAAGCAATTCCAGGATGGTTATGCAATGCCAGATGCAAATAACACAACAATCAGACTAGTAATGGAAGCAATAATACAATGTGCTCAGAAATGAACATACAAACTATTAATAGAGAGAACTGATAAGTACCTTCAAGTCAATTTCTCCTTCAACACCTTATGCAAGCTTCATTGGACTTATTGCACTCAGGACATGCTCTTATTTCCAGCTAACTTTATGCAGTCCTTTCTGCTTGATACCTTCATGATCATTCATACAATCTCTAACAATACATGCTCTAGTAAAGTTTGCTGCAGAAAACTGATACACTAGCATCTTATACTTGTTTACGAATAACCATATGAAACGTAAACGAGAAAAAGGAAATTAGGAATAAGAAGTACTCAGCAATGTACTTGGCTTCGTACTTCTAAGGCCATATCCACATGACGATAGAGATCCATGATAACTTCCCTACTGGTAAGAGAGGAAACATCAGAAGATTGCTGTCTGGAAAAGCAGGAAAGTAAAGACACAAAATTTAATTTATGACTTTCTAACCAACTTAGGAACATATATGTCCCCTCGCAGCAAAAAACAAAAAAACAAAAAAAAAAAAAAGCCCTAAACCATTCTCTAAAGTGACAAATGGCAGCATCATACATATAAAAAGAGTTCCAGTGTTCAGGATGCAGTTCTAAGCTCTCTACTTAAAAAAAAGAAGAAGAATATAGAGTAGAGCGAAACTGAAAATTGTCTGAGAACTAATAAACAATTAAAAACAACTCAGTTGCATAGGTGGAGGGTTAAGCAATGTATGTGACACAGTCATCATGATCAAGGATGGTGAAAATTGGACATAAGAGACAAACTTGATCGCTTTCCGGCGGATTATGAAGGGCTTCGTAGTTCCTTAGCTCACAGAGAGTGAAAGCTGAAAAAAACATAAATGAATTGCATCAACTACTAAACTTAAACTCCAGCCTAGTTATCAATCATCCTCCTCCAGAATATATAGCTGCTGTGAGGTTACTCATGTAGCCAACAGAGAGACCAACCAGTCAGAAGCCTGATCTTCCACCTAAGTGGCTAGGGATCATCTTTGAATGCCATGCATGCAAGAGGAAATCTTGAATTGAGGGACATGATAGATGGATTATTGGAACCCCAGGGCGATTGGTTCTTACTAGGGGAGCTGGAACTTCTTGCATATTGGTCCCTAAGGAAGCCATCTATCTCACAATAACCTTAGATATTGTGGACCACACACCCTGAATCGAATGAGATACAGGATGAGCAAAGTTGGCAATATGAAATGTATATAGAAATTAATTACCAAACACTGGTTTTGCGCAAACTATTTCTCATATGCATTTCTATGGAATAGATCAGTTGATCTTTCTAACCATCAGGCCATCACTGAATGCTTCTGCATTAAGTCGAGCCCCAGGCAAAAGCACATGCTTGGCCACCAGTCTAGGAGAGGTCACATTTGGTTGGGCACGCTGTAAAATTATCTTAAGCAGGTTTGAAACAAAAAAGTAGTCTCTCCGCATGTGGGATAAGACTGTATACATCCCCACAATAGCATGAACTTGGTACCGCCATTTTTTTTAATCAAAGGGCATGTTCGCCCTGTTGAAAAGAAAATCAGTAAGGGTATTGATCTCATGGTTGTTGGCCATTCATGGCCTATAAGAAAATTTCCCATGCTTCTCTTATTAAAATCTCCTGCAATGTTTATCACCTCACATAACTCAAGACCATCTTTCCTGAACTCCCAGTCGCCTCACCTCTTTGTTATAGGAAAAAGGTTCATCTCACTTCACAAGTGATGATATGCTACTCAGTAAATTGTTTTGGCATTTATATCATGTTGTAGCTAGAATTAAGAACGGAGGTCGATCATCAGAGGGCCAAGCTCTAAAGATAACCTTAGTGCAACAACATAACCCATACTTGCAG
The DNA here is from genome assembly GCF_009389715.1 of Phoenix dactylifera. Lineage (NCBI taxonomy): Eukaryota > Viridiplantae > Streptophyta > Magnoliopsida > Arecales > Arecaceae > Phoenix > Phoenix dactylifera. The sequence continues at coordinate 8,906 of NW_024069491.1, forward strand.
CACAACCAATTCTGTCATAACCTTCAATTTCACCTAAATTCAGGAATATAGTGCTATTTGCACTCCCAAGCACCTGCACATACTCTTTTCAAAACCTACACATGCAAACTTCTCGGTTGTGGCAAAGTATAGCATCGGCAATGTTTTTGAGAATGAATGCAATGCCCAAAATGCCGTGGTTCAAATTCTAAATATAGAGTTCAGATTCTGAATATAGAGTTCAAATTTTCTCAATATAAAGTTGCTACAGTTCAAACTCTAGATATGAAGTCCCGAAGGCAGGCCATGCAGGAAGGAAAAGAGAACGGTTAAAACTTGATAAAATGCCAATATAAATGACAAATTCTGGCCTTGTTCATATAAAACATGCATTACTTCAGTTGGTCTGAAAGAATCCATATCTCAAAGCAAAAGAACATGTTTGAGGGATGATAAAGGCTAAATCTGGGCAATCACCAAGGAAGGAGCACAGCTCCACCATGACAATGACATTGGAAGACCTCCCAGCTCTGAAAACTGAGTCACAGCTGCAGCCCACAATTATGTGACATTAGTCTTTCCTGAGATCTATAAATTCACGCCGTATACCTGATGCATTGACGACGACTATTTCCAGTTTATCTCCCTGTAAAATTATCACAAAGAGATGACAGTGAGATCAAAAAAAAATGTGCCCAATAAACCGTCAGCAATGAAGCTTTTGATAGCATGACAACAATGAAATGGATCGAAGTGCAAAATCTGTGAACCATACAGTGTATATATCTCTTTCGGTTGCAGATGCGAAAACATCTTTTACCAAATCAACTGCATCTGATTCTGATAGCGGTGTCACAGGATCCTGTTCAGATTTACAAGCGAACTAAAATCCTTGATAAAATATCTGATAACAAAGTTGATTGTTTGAGCTAAGCAGGAACCTTACCCTTGCAGGCAATAAGAGAGGACTAGGGGATTTAAGTTGGTTGTCCAAAACAGGAATGATGAGTGTTGACCCTGAGCCTTGGGCGCTGTACCCAACCCTTTCGTAGGACCCAACAGCATCATACGTAAACACACAGCCCTTCCCTGGTGAAAAGGGTTTGAAGGAATAAGCGACACAGAAAGCAAAAGCAAAGCAAAGCACAAAAATGACCGACCATACCTTCATTGTCAAGTCCACCTAGAACATTGAAAGCATAATATGGAAAGAAACGTTTGTAATAAAGGTATTTGAGAGGAGTTGAGCCATTGCAGGGGCAGCTCATTTGTTGTTGTGTTGATGCTGATAGATCTGCACAATTGCCAGAATTAAATAAAAAGGTGTTGTGAAAAAATCCTACTTTACATATCAAGTATTGAAGGTACGAAGAGAAAAGATTCAAGACCATTGAAGGCCAAGGTGCCGCAGGAGTATAAATACTTGATCTATTATATGTTAATATATCTAGATCCCGCAAATCTTTTAAAAAAAAGCAGCATTTGATGTGGAGTAAACATTAAGAACACACAATACAAAATTATATGCGGTGACAAGATTCTTAATTACAAGACAGCATGGGAAAAATCAAAACAGTAGACAAGCACCTAATGAACCTTGACATCAAACCCATATTCTTAAATAATTGTCTATTAGAGACACCATATTGCAGCAGTATAAACTTTTTTTTTTTCAAAGAAAAAACTCTATAATAGGAACCACCTTGTTGACCCCCTAATGGATTTTGATGAATACAAAACACTAGAGTAATAATTCCATTTATCTTAACAATTTACTTGAGGATTCATGTGTTTAATTAAAGATATGGTTAAGAATGTCTAGGCAAGTTTCCATAATTTATGAATTTATTGAAGAAGTTTGAGCTGAAGAAAACAGATCAGGGACAGCCGAGACGTCTCCGGAAGTCTCAGAGACGTCTCTGGCACAAACAGGAAGAACTGGCACGACTGGAGACGTCCCCTGGCACCTGCCGAGTCGTCCCCGCGATAGCGGAGTCGACTCTCTCAGTAAGCGGAGTCGACCTCTCAGAAGCGGCAGAAAGGCCGATTTCAAGTGATATGCCGCGAGTCGTCTCCACAGTAAGCGGAGTCGTCCCCGCAAGTAAAAAGTAAACCTCCCCGAGTCGTCCCCGGAGGTAAGCGGAGTCGCTCTCTCAGGGTTTTCCAGAGGATGTCTTTTCGGTGTTAAGGCAGCGGAGACGTCCCCTGAAAGAGCGGAGTCGACTCTCTCAGAGAATTCCAGAAGACATGTTTTCGGAGATATAACAGCGGAGTCGACCCCGAAGCAGCGGAGTCGTCCCCATGCAAAAAGCGCAAACAAGCCGAGACGTCCCATAAAGCGCCGAGTCGACCCCAAACAACGTCAAAAGTAAAATTTACAGCCGAGACGTCTCGCGTTGAAGCGGAGACGTCTCCAGAGCGCCTGGGACGCGACTGACACCTTTTTGCAGGATGTTTTGAATTTCAAATCCCTTTAACTTATCTCTAACGGCTATATTTGCTTTTTGGGCTATAAAAGGGACCTCTTAAGTGCTTCTCAATAACTTCTCACCAACCCAACACAAGATCATTCAAGAGAGAAGCAAGAGAGAGAGAGGTTCAAGGGAGTTAATGCATTCAAGTGAAGAAATCAAGTGCCTTCAAGCTTCCCAACTGATTTCAAGCTCGACTACTCTCTTCCGCTCAGGATTCAAAGCTCACACTCAAGCCAACGCGATCCACATCGGAAGAACCATCATCTCCCACGCTTCCAACGGCTAAAAGGGTTCTTCCGGGTTCTATTGGTTATCATTGTTATATTGGCTTATTTAGAGCTTTTAAATCCTTGTAAAACTTTTTCAATATGTGCTTGTTCCAGTCAAGGGACTTGGAACAAGGGAAAGGCGTCCCAAGCCTAGGTTAAATTGGGGTTATAGGGTTCGTGTTAGCCCGGTGTAAAACAACGAGTTGGGTAGTGCACTCGCAAAACTACCGGACTGTAATCTTGGATTATAGTGAAATTCCCAAAGGTGCTTTGGGGAGTGGATGTAGGAGCAGTGGAAGCTCCGAACCACTATAAAACCTCGTGTTTGCGATTGACTGTTCTCATCCCTCCATCTTTACTTTAGTTCATACATTGCGTGTTTTATTTTTTAAATAGTCAAAAAGTTTTAAAACACCCAATTCACCCCCCTTGGGTGACCATCTCTGGGCAACACACCTAATTTTCTTGATAGTCAATAGTAGCCACCATATGAATAACCAGTTTCAGCTAAATGCACCCAGTTATAGAACTATATTTCAGTTACTATATCATGGTACATCAAATTATATTGAAGATAAATACACTTATATATCCATACATATCTCTCTCATAAATTTAAGAGTTATGCTGCCATAACCACCATCATTCACAGTGTATCTGAAGAGCCATTAGATCACCATCAAAAACTGATAGGATATTGCTTGTTCAGACCACAACATCAGATGAACTCAAATGGAGGATCACAACCATCCAGCATGAGCATTCTGGACGCATTGCAAGACATCACCTTGAAAGATTCACAGGTCAAAAAGTTAACATCCTAATATTTTCAGCTACAATCATGTCAGAATGGAGACCCTACAGACAAATTGGTTCTGTAGACAACGAACGACAACTAGAAATATAAGAAGCAAACCGGAGCATTTTTTTGGGTCATGCTCTGAAAGTCAAAGTGCAGAATCACTGTTGTATTATGGATAAGAAGATTACTAAGAATAGAAAAAGAGTTACTTGAGGCAATTTACCTCTCCTAGTTATCAAAAACAGACGAAAACGAAATGTTGCATAACTTTGAGAAAGACCCTGATGGTATCATACCAGCAAGATGGATGGAGTTGCACAAAAATAGGTTAATGGTCCAACCAGTAAGACGAGAATTCTAATGATTCATCTTATACATAAATATATGCCCGTGTAAGCTTCAAATATAAGGTTTACAAAGGCCATGCCCCTAAAAATAGTCCCGAACCATTGGCTCAAGCAAAACCAACTCTTGGTACTTTTGACTAAATAAAATAAATAGAGGACATATGACTTGATCTTTCATGAATTTTTCATGGAATGTAAAATCAGTTAAAGCTTATTATTTTGGCTCATAGATTTGACACAGGTTGACATCACAAGCACCATAATCACCAAAAGAACAGTGAGGACATATTCTGCAGACTGACCCTGGCTTGTGTTATCCCACAATTCCACCAAACATACCTGCAGTTTATACTTCTCTTCATTAAAAATACAACTATACTGGCTTCTTCAAGACCTTGTGAATGGATGGTTCTTGAAAAGAGGATAAGGTTATAAACTCCTTAACAACCATTTCTACCACATATGAAGCAAGAGTTTAAGGGATTGTCGTCTTTCACCTGAGACCTTTTCTTTTTGAATAATATCTGATATCTGAAGGTCATGCCCTAGGATCAAGCCCGATACTGAAAGAAATGATAAAATCTGAGTTTTTGCACTAGCAGCACTTTGGCCTTAGTTACTTCAACTGGAAGCAGGAGAGGGTTCGGTTGCAGGTGCAGCGAAGCAGGTCTCTCAAAAAACAAAAGAAGCTTAGGCAGAAGGTGTGGGAATCTCTTGAGAGACTGGGAAGCAGAGTGCAGCACCTTAGGCAGGATATTTCGGCTATTATGGGTCTGACACATCAGATTTCTAAGAGCTTGCACGAGGGGCAGCAGCATATCTCAGCAGAAATAGAGGCATCACAAAATGACAATTCAAAAGAGTGGCCAAGAACAAGGACCAACATGAACAGATATACATTAGTGGTAACCATCAGAATTAGGCTTTGCGGATCATTCTTTCTCCAAAAGCTTCACCTCTGAGCTTTAGTTCCATGGAATTTTTTTTCTTCTCATTTTACCTTGAGGAACCTTTGTACCAAGAATGCCGAACTGACCTGAACTAGGTGGTCTGCCCGAACCGAACCACACCAGCCCAGATGGTTCAGCCGTTCGGTCGGTTCCTTTATAAAAGCTTCCCCACCCTTTCAATTGAAGCTTTGAGATCGCTCGTGCTCTCTCCCTCCCTCTTCATCGACCGACACCTCTCCCCTCTTCAACGATGCCGACCATGCCTCTCTCTCCCCTCTTCGAAACCCTAGTAAACTGTCTCTCCCTCTCTCTATTTCTCAAGGGTTCCACATGCCCCCTCTCTTCTCCCTTCTTCCATCTCTATTCTCACCCCATCTCATCTCTCTCTCCTCTATCTCTCTCTCTCCATGGTTGCCTCCTCTCCCTCCCTCCTCCGCTCGCCGGTGATTGCTGCCCCCCCCCAAATTTGAAACACTAATTTAAAAACCAAAATAAATTTCTCGCTTCTCCATCTGGTGCTAGGGTTAGGGTTCCTCCCCAACTGAAACCTAATTCCTTCAAACAAAACCCCCTCCTCTGGATTCGTGCCATCAAACCGCCGCCGCCGCCGACCCAATCCAGCGATTTCTGAAGTGGGACTACAAGTTGGGTTCATCTCCAATATCAATTCCTTCTCCATCTCTCTCCGAGAACACCTCCGCTCCATCTTAGCCCTCCAGGACGAGCACAAGTGGATGTTCCGCCTCCACCTCAACGCCCTCTGTCGTTCTTCTCCCTCCGCGAGCCTCATTGGTCCAAAAACCACTACCTCCCCCAATCAACTTCCAATCCATCTGTTACTACTCGAAGCCCAACTGCAAGCCCAAGCTCCACGCCCTCGACAAGGCCGAGCACGACCTCCTCGCTATCTATGACCATCTCAGCATCCCCCTTTGGCCTCTCTCTGATGGTGAGTCCTCTCTCTCTTCCCCCTCCATCTCCTTCCTCTCCATCCCTCTCCTCTCCCTTCTCGTGGTTCGTATCGCATTGATCGCTGGCTGGCACACCTGTTGATACTGATTCTTCCAACCTTTATACATTCTTTTATGAATCAACCAGCCGACCTTGGAGTTCCACTTGTAACAAACAACTAGAGAACTCCATGTAGATGTTGCACCCACCCTGGCAAGCAAACACTACTCACAAAGCAGGCAGCAACAACCATGAGAAATGACGACAACTTATCTCGACTTTTCTTTTATTTTCTCATGCAAAATCTCTCTATTTCCCCCTCAGTCTATCACCTTAACAATTAAAGTTTCCCTTTTCTATCCTAGTAATCTTCTCTACGTATTATCTAACATGTAGCTTATTGCCAGTTCTCGAAAGAAAGAAATAATTTTACCCATGTATAGGTATGCACCTATATGCTATGCGTTTTTGTCCCTGGAAAGGGCAGCAGCAAAAGATAGTCATACTTCGATTGTTCTAAAAGTTCAAGGCAGGTTGGCACCATGCTTAAAGTGTATTAGCCTGGCAACCCACCAATACTATCATTGCTATTTTAGTATCCTATTAAGTAGAAGGTTTGGTATCAGCTTGCATTTATGAAGCTGGCTCAGATAAAACAGTTTTTCTGGTGCAGTCAAGGTTAGCATTCAGCAAATGATGTGCTCTACTCAATCATTTTATCATTTCCCTCATCAAGAACATGTAGAGTTGTAAAACCGATTAGCATACAACAACTTCTCACTTGAATGTTATGGGTCTATTCTAAATTGTTCCATAGTCAATGCTTTGCAGCTTACTGTCTCGTATATTCTTGTAATTTATCACAGATATTCTTTACAGCATCTTTTCTGTATTTTTCACATGTACCTGCACTAAATAACGTTACAAGGATTATGTAAACCATGAGTCAAATATAGCATAATGCTGATTTCAGTTTAACTTATCTTTTGTAAAGTTGTGCCTAAAAATGGACACCAATTCCCATAGCAAAGTTTTGCCTTCTTTTTTCATCTAGATGTTCCAAAGAAACCTTAGGAGGTTCTCCTTTGTTGGATGATTTTAATTTACACAACCAATGAGCTCTGTTTCCCTATGTGCCAACTGATCTTATATATTAACTGATAAACCCCTCTCTCGCTAAGAGCAACTATGACCAAGAATATAACATCAATAATGTTGATGTAGAAAGACATTCTCAAAACATGGTGGATCATGATTTGATTCATCAAGCTAACTGATACAAAAGGGGCAAGGCCTGTAGGTGACACTGATTTAAGGCACTCAACAAAATCACAATGACCGGATACAATTGTATTCAACAAACACATTGCTGATCCAACTGCTGAGTAGCCACACATATGCCGCGCACTCACATGAATGCACCCATGCCCACCAACCACAAAAGCCAATGGAGGTAAAGGAAAAGCAAAGGATTGAGAACAAAAAGAAATTAACAATGATGATGAAACAACATATAGTCTGCCTAAGGTCAAAACTTCATGAAAGTTGCTTCTTGTGACCCCAAATTACAATCACATCCTTCTGCAATCATATCTAACATAATAAGTTTCCACCATTGTCATCTTTCTCTTGCTGGCTTGCCACATCTAATTTTGCTCAAATCAAAAAGACCAATATCCACATCTCTACAATTTCATGATAAAACATGGGTCATCTTTATTATAAAATCAATATTTCCGAAGTGGAGGCAGGAAGGTAATAGAGCAAATGGACTTACACGCCAATTCTCAAGAAATAAGGTGGATGTTTAACAAATTTTTTTTTTTTGAAGAAGTGTATTGATATTATACACATGCATGCATGCACGCACAAAAAATATGAGTTGGACTACAAACTTTATATTAACTCCTTGTGAAAGGAGTAAACAATTATAAATCAATGATAGACCATTCAAATTGAAGATCCAAATTATGGAACATAATCTACACTGCGAAAAAAAATACCTAGAAACTAAAATCCTCCTATTTTAGTGGTCTCTAACCTATGCATCAAATCAGTATAAAAATGAACGGTATCAATTGTTCTAGTATGGTAAAATACGTAATAAGGACAAATAAATTGAAAATCCACATTATGAATCATGATCTACATATCTTAAAATATGGCTAGATTTAAATTCACTAGATTTTAATGATCAGATTATAGCAAAACATAGTAAAACCATCCATTTTGACATCTACTGATGATTAGGTTAGAACCATCGAAACATATGAATTTTGGTTTATAAGCATTTTTCTAAAATGCAGATCATGTCCATAGTTTGGATCTTGAATTTGAATATTGTATCTTGGTTTTAAATTGTTGACTCCTTTTCCAAAGAGTTAACATGATGTGTAGTCCAAGGTTTGCAATCCCAGTGCAGGATGCTAATATTGATACATTATTGATTTGGTACGGTACACACTCCATACCAAGCCAGCACCCAACCACTTTTTCCACTTTTATCATGGTACCACTTGAAACCTAGCGATACGAGTCAATATCGATAGGTATGGTATGATATGCACCTCGATTTTGGGAGGTACTAAGCGATACAGTAGGGTTTGAGGTGGTACAGTTGGTTCGAGGCCTATACGGACCCAGATGATATTTCGTGAGGGTTCCAACCTGATATGGAAATGATACATCCTAAACCAAGCAGTTTGGGGTGATACGACAAACATTATCGTCCAAATCTCTCTCTATATATAGGATTGATAATGGGCCATCTCAAACTGACCCACTTCAGGCCCAGGCCTAGCCCCCAAAAAAATAACTACCAGTTCAGGCCCAAAGACTTCAATCCTAGTCTTGGCAGGGCCTGATTGACGGTCCAAATCATGAGGAGGCATCTCGAGCCCACACGGTAATGACCTACTTTTGGACAACGAACTCTTCCTCTGTTTAGCCAAAAAAAAAAAAAAGAACTCCTACCCTGATCCCCACCCCCACCTTTTCGCCATCACCCTTCTCCTCCATTGTCAGTCACCCACCTTGTCCTTTCCTCTACTGCTCACCATCACGGCTCCCTCCTCCATTGGTCATTGTCAGCCTTTCCTCGACTACTCACCACTCTTCTCCACCCCTCATCATTCCTCTTCTTTGCCACTTACCACCCTCCACTCCTCTCCACCACTCACCACTCCTTTCTTACCATCTCCACTGCTTGCCCTGCCCCACTGCTCGTCCTCTCCATCGCTTGCCGCCACCCTTCATCTCCCCACAATGACAGCAACCACCTCAAGTTTAGACTCACAAGAATGGAACAAGATAGGAGGAAGGAAAATAGAGGAACTAGGATGTATGTGTGTGTGTATGTATGTATGTACCTACATTACAAGGTTTTGCTTTTGTGTATGGACTTGATTATCATACCAAGCATTGGTAAGAACAATCTAATATTTCACATTTTAGATGTCCACAATGTAAAGGATTCGAGAGTTGCCTTTAAGCTTGATTATTGTCAAATATGTTAACAATGAAAATTCTAACACTATATATTCCGCTAGTCTTGAAGAACATATATCAAAAAGTTGCTAGCCTTGATATGACATCATGGTGTTCTTAATTACCTGTGTGTGCCTATATCTATATAGATTATAGCCTCAAGGCACCATGTAAAGCCTAACAAAAAGATGAGCCTTGGATAACGATTGTGCCTTCTTTAAGAATGATCAGCAGTTTCATAAGACACCACAGGTCTGACTATTATTGGAACAATCTTAAGCCTCATCTGCATGCAGTGATTGAACAATACTCAAGATGCACGTGTATGCTTCAGTCCACATTGTTCAGAAAAAAAGCTGTAAAAGACTGTAACGGATGAAGAATTGGTTGCAACAAATTATCAGAAATACATCTTTTTTTTATAAGTTTTCGTTCAATAAAGACTCAGGGATATCAACTTTACAACAGGCTAAGAAGTGTCAGAAGGAAAAGGGTGAAGACTCTCTAGAAATCTCAGGTATGTAAAATCCGATCTGTGAATAATTAGTATACTTGGAATCTGTAGATCCAATAAGCTAGAAGTGATAGAGTGTAGTTCATACTTTATATGACTTAGACTTAATCCTCATGGGCATCCAATGATGGAAGCATTCTCTATGCTTCAGCCACCAACGTCCAACAAATCAGAAACAAACTTCAAAGAAAATTTAGTGTGATCAAATATGATTGCAAAAGATTATTTAAGCCATAATTGTGGCATTTATTGTTTGATAAATATTTAATAACAAAAAAGCTTGAAATAATGATGCAAGTAGCTACAAAATTATTTTTAGGTACACCTCATCAAATCCATAAGGCTTCATACAGCTGAAATGCATAATGTCCAATAAGTCAAAATCTTAAAATCTTATATGCGAGAATCAAAAGTTTGGCATGAACATGGATATGCAATTCTCATGACAATATCTTTCAAATATTATTAAATATGTCTAATGGTCAAAAAAACACATGGAATTGCCTTAAGAATAGTTCAAATATGTAACAAGTAAATGGAGAATGCAGTATCATTAGAATCTTCTGGTAACTAACCAAGTGCCTAGCAGCCAAGTTTTTTTGCAAAGCTTTTATATCACCTTGGAATCCAGAAGATGCCAATACACATTTTTCTGCCCTATATACACGAACAAACAAAATAAAGTAATCAGGGTGGAAGACTCAAGAGTTTACAAAAAACAAATATAGCAACAGAAATATGTTCCTTTTCATAAACTAAAAAGCCACATAGTCACCTTAGGAGTAAAATAGAGATTCATCGCCCAAGTAAAACAGGTAAAATTAATCGCCACTCACTATTCACATAAGTGGAACCCATGTGAAGGCAGGGTTCTTTTGTTATGTCTCTTCACATTTCTCATTATTACTAAAGCAATGGCTCTCACTAAGCAAAACACCATAGATGCATGCGTCATACGATAGGGCTTCAAAGTTAGAGTCAACTCTGAGTCTTGGAATAGTAATATATTGCACTAAAATCAGTTTTTCGCAAAACTTTGATTGATTTATTGGTTCTTCTTCCATAAGGCAGAAGAAATTCTGACGAGGGTTTGTCCTTTGGATAACGGAGGAGCCACGAAAATAGAGATTAAACCCTCAGACCTCCTTTTTCAATTTTGTTCCAGATGTCAAATTTATGTCAGATTTAAAATTAATCCCACCAGTTATGAACCTACGATCAGATTCCATCAAAATAGCTGGGAAAGAAAGTTGATTCTCGCTAAGCCTGATTTACATCATTGATCCATTAAAATATGACTTGTCAAGGTATTCATAATATGGATCTTGAACTGAAGCACATAGAGAAGCACAAAATTAAAAACAAGTGCATGATTCCCATGGAACATTTGATCAAATAAATCAAGGAGTTTTGGTACAATTTTTGAATTTTCAGCAGCCCACATCAAAATCAATGCAGAAATTTCAGCACAAAAAGGATAACCAGTAAACATTAAAAAAAAATAAACTTGTCAACAAGTTGCTAGCAAGATGCAAGGAGATGATATTCTCTGGGAAGACAAATTGGATGGATGAACTGATGAACCGCAATGTAAAGTCCAATGATGCACAGTAATCATGAAGGCAGAAGGCTCAATCAACTGAAGATTTTATGGTTGAATTACTGACAAACAAAATCCTTAGGAGATTTTGATGCAACTCTAGGGTTTCTAGGCTCTTTAAACTAATTTGGAGGCTAAATTGCTATCAAAGTTTTCCAATTGCCCCCAGATATGACCAGTTGTTTAAACAAATCTCAATATTCTGCACATAATACTGGATGACCAGAAAGCAGAATCTATTAAAACTAGAATATGGAGCACTGGAATAAAGAGATAGGATCTAAATATTTGAAGCAAGAATGGAGCAGGAGAAAGATGCAGCAGGAGAAAGAATGGGGAAAAGCTGAACTAAAGGAATATGAAGAAGATAAAGTGTAAGAAAAGGTTAATCGTAAAAGACAAAAGAAATAAGATGGCAAATAAATGTGATCACCATCTTGAAAGAAAAAAAAATAAAATCCACCGTTCAGGAGGGCACTTGCACAGAAATTATGACCCTTGAGAAATGCCAGTTATCAAATTCAAGCACTATTCAGTAAGGAAGTAGTGAGAAAAGGTACAAGAAAACAAAATAGACATATTCGACATTTCTTTCAGATTTTGGGTAAATATAGGTAATCTTTGCTAACACATAACCAACACTCTTAAGAAAAATGTAGCATGTAAAAGAAACAAAAATGTCTAATGATTTTAACTAGTTTTGCTTGAAATACTAAGTAGCTTAACTATTGCCCATACTCATTGTGCCCTAGGATGAATTATAAATAGATCTGCATGCTGTTTTAAACACATAAGAAGTCAGAAATAAATCATTGTCAGTAAAATTACGAGATGGCCCATATAAACCATCAAATTTAACTCCTTTTGAGGGGATTATTCGTTATATAAATTTTCTTCTGCAGCCAGTGGTTTCTTTCCCTGCAGAAAAAGTCCATTCGCGGCATAATCTTTATCTCTACAAAGCCAAAGTTAACCATTTCCTTTAACCTTCTAACTAAGCTCACATAAATTAGATGCGATCTTAATGAATTGGTTATAGATTACAAAATCCGTATCTTAGAATGCATAATGTGAAAAATCAAAACCTCAGCAAACAAAATAATCAAAATATTGCATCAAACCCTAAACTAACCACTGAAAAGATAACCAAATTTAATGAATATTACGAGCTTGAAATCGATTTAAAAAGAAGGAAGAGGAGAGGCGCTGTACAGCTTGCAGATCTTGGAGTAGTCGCGGGTGTAGATGCTGTATCCGATGGACAGCCTCGTGTCGGCGGCCACCACGCAGTAGTCCGCTCCCGCGATCGCTACGCATGTGCTGCGGATCAGACGGTCAATGTTAGGAGATGATTCCAAGAACAAAGAGAGGAGATGGCCGGAGAGAGGAAGGCGTTACCCTCCGTTGTTCTCGTACATCCAGTTCCGACTCAAAGCCATGGCGGTTGAGGTGGGGGGAGGAGGATGAGGGGATGAAACAGGGAGAGGCCTGAAACCGCTGGGTTTTGCTTGCTTTTGCTTCCCCTTCGCTAGGGTCTCGTTTCTCTCTTTTATTTCTTGTTGGGAAAGAAAGGTTTTGTTTGGGTCTGTATTACGGGTCGGATTCGGGTCGGACCTATGTCACATCCGAACCCAGACAGTATTCAGGCCATATTTTTTTTAAACTCAGGTCAAGTAGAAAACGAAATATCTAACAATCGAACTAGAATATTTATTGAAGAATCTTATAATACAGGCCAAGTATGATTGGCCATATAACAGCCATTTAATGGGCTTCACTATTAGTTTTTTTAAAAAATATACACTACTCCAATAGAAGGCAATGAATTCAAATTGGCCTTTAGGGCTCGTTTGGTTCGCGAGAAGTATTTTTCCTCCTAGGAATATAATTTCTGGGAAACAAATTCGTAGAAAGAGGGTGCCTAGAAAAGTACTTTTAGCATGTTTGGTTGACCATGGAAAAGTGACAAATTTTCAAAGTACTTATGTTTGGTTGGCCATCCACTTTCCTAGGAAAGTTATGTATAATTTCTATAATGCCCTTAATAAAAATTAGGTCTTTAATGCTGAAAGGTCTTTTTGGAAAAAAGTAAAAATAGAGTGATTCTCGCCTCATGGGAAAGTAACTTTTCCATGTTTCTCATGGAAAAGACTTTCCCATGAAATATGGGAATCATATTCCCATGGAAATACAACTTTCTCAGCTCTCTCCTTGGAAAACTCCAACAAAACAAGAGGCATCTCATTACTTTTCCGTTGACCACACTTTCCCCCTTCTTTTCCCACGAACCAAACGAGCCCTTAGTTTATTTACTGACTTGTGATTCCGCTTCCTCTGTAACACAACTCAAACAGCTCATGCCCCATACTAGTCAATAATATTTCGAAGTGACCGATACAACTAAGGTTCACTATTTCGATATCAAACCTCGTATCGGTGCCATATTAGCACTGTATCGATATATTACAAAACAATTTTTTTTGGCATACCGAATATTGGTCCATCATAGGGGTGGCAAAATATGACCCGACTCGCCAACCCGACCCGTGTTCGACTCGCCATAAACAGGTTTGGATTTGGCCTAAACAGGTTCGGGTCGTAAACAGGTAGACCCGTTTAACCTGTTTATTAATTGGGTCGGATACGAGTTTTAGATGTCTGACCCGTTTAAACCGTTTAACCCGTTTAACTGTTGGCAGGTTAAACAGGTCTAAACAGGTTAAACAGGTTAAATAGGTCTAAACAGGTTAAACGGGTCTAAACAGGTCTAAATAGGTCGGGTTGGGCAGGTTAAACAGGTTTAAACAGGTTAAACGGGTCAGATTGAGCAAACAGGTTAAACAGGTCGGGTCAGATTGGGTAAACAGATTACCTGTTTATTAAACAGGTTAAACGGGTCGGGTCGGATTACCTGTTTAATAAACAGGTCAGGTTCAGGTTGTAATTTCTGACCTGTTTAATAAACAGGTCGGGTTCAGATTTATGATTTTCTGACCCGATCCGTCTATGATCCGATCCGACCCGATTGCCACCCCTAGTCCATCATCTACATTAAATACTGATATGATATGGTATGTCTTATATCGTCTAGTTCGGACTGATACAATGAACTATAAATACAATCCTATCGATTTGTTATTTCAGGGCCGCAGCGGAGTAAAGTGGGAGTTGCAAAGAGGGAAGGAGGCAGGAGGGGTATTAGTTAGATGGACGAGCGTGCTGATAATAATGGTTAGATGGATCGTGGTAAGTGCTAGCAGTAATGAGAGAGGGTGGGAAATTGGAAATGGGTGAATGCTGGTAGCGGCGAGAGGGTAGGGAAATGGAAGCAGGCACGTGAGTGTGACCAAAGGAACTGGAAAAAGAGCATCTTTTGCATAAACAAAGGCGGCCCAATATATTTAGGGGCCTAAGGTGAACTCACTAAAAAAACATCTTTTTTAAAAAAATAATATTTTTTAATAAATACAAAATATTTTAAAAAATTATGTAAAAATAATTCATATGTTGTAGAGATGGCGTTTCTAATGGTATGTTGTAGACAATCCATACTTAAAAACTAAATTTGTTTTTTCAAGAATGGCAATAAGAGAGAAATTTTGAGACAAGGTATGGGAGGTTGGCATCAGGTGACAATCAACCAAAAAAAAAGAAACTGCATTAATACAGACCCACAGATCACACATATAGAGACCATGCAGACTCTGAAACAACAGTTTCAAAAGTTATCTGACTTCCTTGATCCAGCCTTTAGATAATCAATATTTATAAATTTGACTCCAATCATAATAAAACTTAAGCATTTGATCATAATTCATAACAACCGGCAATATCTGTAGCTCTTTTTTTTTCTATTGTTATGTTTTACAACCGGCTGATCTCATGTCGATGCCTTCAACTAGGAGGAAAAAAAATTGTCAGGAATTAAGTCCTCCTAATGCACTCAAAAATCAGCTTTTTCCGGAGGGAGAAGGGGAAAAAATCTTCCTCGAAGCGTCAAAATCGCAGCTTGAGCTTCCTTTTGACCCAGATGAGCATATATTGACACTGTGACAATAGAACGAACACATTACTAACAACAATTTTTCCTCTACTCCACGAGCTCCCACAAACTGCAATGCTAAAATTGCCGTCCATTCTACAGAGTAATCGCCGGTTTGTCCCAAAATTTCAAATAAAAAAAGGAAGAAAATTCATGCACACGACCGCTACCGAGCAAAGCGACGTGCTCCAATGTTCTCATCAGATGACTAATCGATTAGCAACATAAAAAGATGAGGGATAAAAGGAGGAATTTCTTGACAGACCAAAGAGGAGGAAGCAGGACCTTCTTCTCCATGGACTGCACGAAGTACGCCACCGGCACCATGAATCACTGCTGCTCTTCCTCCCCTTCTATCCCAACCTTTGTTCCCACGAACCCTTTGGGCGGCTTTTACTGTAGCTCTGCGGACTGCGGTGGGCTTTTCTTTGAGCTGGCCCTGTGATAAGGACTTGCAAAGTTACAAGCCAATGTAAATCTATATAAATAATATAAAAAAAATTCTATTATATATAGGAATTTAACCAACGTAGTTTCACATATTTCTTTTTACTATTTCTTGATCTTTTTATATAACCATTCTTTACTAAAATTTTACAAAATGGCACTTACTTATATGAGTTTAAATGTCCAATCCTCTTTTTTTTTTTTTTTTTCCGGATGGGCAATATTGTAGGTTTTTATTTTATGCACACAAACAATTTTTTGCCTATGGTAAAAAAAGAACGACATAGCTCACAAATTTTGTTGCCAAACATAGGGGCTACTTAGCTGTAGAGTTCCAAATCAATAGTCGTTCAAGTAAATTTTGTGTGTGCATGATGGGCGCCCGAAGTATTTTATTTTTCAATTTTTTTTTCTATCTTTTCTTTCCTCTCGATATATACAGCAAGGGGTAGCCCTCTCTTGATGGTAAATTTGATTTACAATTTAATATTTTTTATGTCCAAACTCGAGCTATGATCGGCACTTTTAATACCCCCATCCTCAATCTCCATTAAAGATGGGATTTGATCTTAAATAAATTTGGCACACAAACCAAAAATTTTATTAAACGATGAGTCAGCCGATTCCACTCTTATTATTTTCTCCCTATTTTTTTATTTCTTCCTTTTCCAAACCGTGGCTGCAAATGATTACTTTGGGCATCATCTGCCAAATTTGGAATTATATATTATTAAAGTAATAACTATGATGGCAGCTACAATGCTATTGTTGTGGATCAAATCTGGCCGAGGATGACCATGCCGATGGAGCCGATGAAGCATTTGGTGCTGAAAAGAGGAAGACCGGAGCAATCTCCCGCGGACGGCTGCGGACTGCATAAAGCCTCACCGATTTCACAGTGAGGCCCCTCCGACGATCAAGTTAGAGTGGGTGAATTTGGTCGCGACCAAAAGTCCCTTAGAAATTACCTGACCGAGCTATTAAGCCTCGGTGGAGTGGCCCATGTAACGGAGGTACTGTCAGTCCCCATTATAAGGGGGTGTGGCTCTGAGCCGGATGGCGTGTAGCTCAGGCAGGCTGATGATGTCCGGTACAACCCGTTCTTAAGAACGGTAGGATGTTGACAGTCACGGCAGAGTATGACCGGAGTAGTCAAAGTGACGTCTGACTGCTGTTGGCAGGTTATGGAGACATGACACGCAGTGTGGTGGAGTAACGGCCACGTAGGTGGCGTAGGGCCGCATATGGATGCGGTCGTTGACGAGGCCAAGCTCGTTAAGTAGTCGCGTCATGCGTTTAGCGAGGTCGCCTGATAGAGAATGAGAGTAGCTTGGTTTTTACAGGTTCCGAGGTACTCGAGGGAGCGCTCTGAGCTTGAGGGTCAGAACGTATGCTGTGTATCGCTGAGGTTGGCGTTTGTCTAGAGGCACTCCGAACTTGGTCTGGGGAATCGACGAATGTCTAGAGTTGGTAGAGGTTTAGGCAGAGTTTCGAGGACGAGTTGGCTCTGGATCGAGATGAAGATTCAGTCATTCATCGTCAGTATTACTGGGCCAAAACTGTGCAGCCTTTTAGTCGTGGGCTGGACATCCATTTTTCTCTCTATCAGCAATAATAAACATTGACGACCTTATATTTTGCTACTTTCTACCAAGATTTAATAATAATCGTTCTCTATTATAATGGACCTTACTAAAATTATTTTCGGCTGATATAATGGCTATAAATACTATCATTTGCCTCAAGATATAAATAATAAATGCGATCATTGTTTGCATAACAGCATTTTAATGGAACTAATCAAGCCAATCTCGTGAATTACACTAATCCTCCCTTGGTTTCTCTTTGCTTTATATTATACACTATAACGTTTTCATACCCAACGGACGGTCATGATTACAGTCTGAAAAAAATGAAAATAATTTGGAGGAGCAAGTTAGTTTATAGTATCATTCTCCAGTCCGATTTTGAGTCCGTTTAATTCGTTACGTTCGATTTCCACGTGTCCGCATCTGGCAGAGAAATTATTGGCCCGATCGATCAAATAATTTTTCCACCTTGAGAGATCACAACTGGGGGCACTACATTCACTGGTTCATCGACACGTGTCACTTTCAATAGAAATCCCCCTGGCCCTTAGCATGACCCAGGGTGGCAATTCCCGTAGTTTTATAGAAACCTAGGGTTATTCAAATAGAATTCGACCACCTCGAAAACTTTGGCAACCGTGCCTTCGAGAACGCGTACCCTCCCACCCACCCTTATAAGTACGCGAAGCCGTCGCTCGCCCCTCCCCAAGCCATGCCAAACCCTAGAGCCGGATTTCCCACTGGGAACCTAGCCCTAACCCCAATCCCAAGCCCCGCCTTCGATTCCACTTCCTCTCCTCGCTCTCGCGTCGGCGGCGGCCGCTTCTGCCCGATCCTGGAGCCGCCATGAAGTCCCGGGGCCTCGCGGCCGCGCGGCGATCCGCTTCCTTCCACGGCCTGGCGCAGGGGGCCTCCGACCGGGCAACGCCGATCCAGCTACCGGAGAACCACCGGAATCTCCCTCGGCGGCCGGAGATCAACGGAGGGGTGGCGGGGCAGCGGCTGACGAAGGTTTTGCTGAACCTGACGATCGAGGGGAGCGTGGGGCCCGTGCTCTTGGTGATGTCGCTGGAGAACACGGTGGCGGATATCGTCCGGGCGGCGGTGGAGACATACGCCAAGCAGGGCCGCCGACCGCTGCTCCCCCACACCGATCCCAAGGCTTTCAACCTCCACTACTCCCAGTATAGCCTAGAGAGTACGCATTCCCTTCTCCTCTCTCTCTCTCTCTCTGTGACCCGCGCTAGGGTTTCCATCGCCTTCGTCTCTCTCCTCCATGGCTTCAGAATTTTATTTTAGTTTCCGAAATTGCCCCCGACGTTTTCAAATTTCCTTCTTAATTTCTCCGACGAACGCATAGAAATTTTCATGCGGGTAATGCACTGCCCCTCCAAGGCTCCAACTCTCTTGACAACCCGCATCGGAATTTCTATGCGGTCGTTCGGATGGAAGGATTAGAACGGAAGGTTGGCATGTGGTGAGTGTTTGATCTTTGGATGGTTTTTATTAGTTTTGAATCCGGAGGAGAAACTGATCGCCTTGGGATCTCGGAACTTCTTCTTGTACTCGAAGCCCTCGAAGCCGGCAAACATGGTGGTGGGACGCCAGAATTATGGAGCCAAGGAGGTGCCGGCGGCTGCCGTGAAGTCGCGTTGATTTTAGAATTTTTGAGTCGTGGAATATCGAATTTGACACGGAATTTCCGAATTTGTCTCTGGATCCATTCTTGAATTTTGGAATAATGTTAGGTCTTCCTATTTGTTTTTGGTGGAAGAAGTCTATATTTTAATAAGATAGCATGCTCTATCAGATGAACCAGTTCAATGGTTCTCCCCACACCTCTTTGTATTCAAACTATTCAAGATCAAAATATGAATGAGAATTCGTTATGTTATGCACCATACGCTTGCCTTGGACTCGTCTATTGGATTTGATCCATCTAATAATTTTTCCAAAGAGAGAGAGAAGCATGTACTTTTATGAGAAGGAGAGAGAATTGAGGTGTATCTTGTGATTTACCAACAGATTTGCAACAACCCCCTTCTATCACATTGGCAAGGGAACTTAGGAGGATTTGAATGAGGCTAGCATGCATGGTTTTAAGATGGATGTTTGTTTGGAAAAATCTATGCAAGGATGGCAGTTAGTTAGGTTTGTTTGAATTCATATCGGGTCAAGTATGGACAATAATGTATAAAAATATTAACCCATATCAAACCTGACCCAAATGATCTATTTGATCCTTAATCTAATCTATTTTGCAAGACTCGATTGTCAATGGACCTAGCCTAACAATCCAATACTTTTAATTCTTATCATCTCTTTTTCCAAATTGATTAAAATAATAAGTATTATAAAAGATTTATTATTCAAAAAAAAATTATCCAAGATCATCATTTGATCCAGACTAAAATATTCCGACCTGGATAGAATTCTAGTCGCGTGATCGGAGCCAGCTTAAAGCTCTAATTCACATCTAACCTATTTAAGTTTGGTTAAAAATTATGATCCATATTTGATGGATAATGAAAAAAAAATCTTATCTAAACTTGACCCAGATAAGATCAGGTCTGCTTAAGTTTTTGGCCTCCTCAATTTTGAGGCTAGAGTTACATTTTTGCACAAAAGAATGATTGATCTTCTTTCACAATATTGACCATTGGATTATGCCCTATACAGATCTCAAAGCACTTCGAGCTTTTTCAATCATCTGCTTGTATAATTCTCGAAGCGACTATTGCACGATCCAATGGTAGATTTGTGGGAAGAAATATAAATCTTTTTTTCGCATAAAAGGTAAACCCCATCTTTCAATTTTTGGTACCCTTGTGGACCATATCAACTACTTCGACTTCTAGGCCCAGGGAGTACTAAATTGGCTTGAACTTAGTGGAGCACGGGTCTTATCATCTTTATGTGCTTGATGATCGATGCAATAAAAAAAATGAATTAAGTCCAATATAGCTCGATGTCATTAGTCCTATGTTGTATTTTTTTACCATGTTCTAAAAAATAGCTTTATAACATTGTAATGGATTTAGCATCATGTGCAAATATAATTGCAATCATTTGACCTTTCCTATAATAAAAATAATATTTTGACAATAAATTTATATGTCAATTTGAAGATAATACTCTTTGAATAATGACACAACAAGACATCATTGTTTTTCACAATTATTGTTAATTATTATCTATAATAGGTACTATGGGTCATGATGGCTATGATTAAAAATCTATGATAGGTTGGAGTAACAACTTTTTTTTTTTGTTTTTTTTTAATGCTCACATTGTAAATATTGGCCAATAACATTATTGAAACATGCGAATTTTCTTTAAAAAACTTCAAGATTATTGAACTCAACCATCAAAATTATCTCTCTCTTACAAATTTTATTACAGGGATTGAGAGAAGTTTACAAAAGTTTATAATAGCAGTCCTCAAGATCTTAGCTTAATGCCAACCCTTCAAGTTAGTGACAAATTCCTAGCCAAGCCATCATCACAGATCTCACAAGACATGTAAAAGGCCAAATGGTTGTTAGAGATGCTTTCTTGTACTTCCATAAGTTTCTCTAGATTTAGAGGGCGAGGTCTAAACGCAGATGCGCAAAATGTTAATGGTGGCATGGGACATTGCGGACTTTGAGTGACAAGGTTTAGGAAGATAAATAGCAGATTTATTTCCACCAAAATAAGAAAAGGCTAAATTACAAAGTGAGATGAACCATCTAACAATGAAATTGGGCTTGTCCAAGTAATCATACCCTCTATTTAAATGGCATTTTGAGTGTTTCAAGCCAAGCCCAACAAATTAAGGTAAGCCTAAGTCTACCTTTTAGCTCATTGTGTGAATAGAAAGAGCCTGATTCCAATCAACATGAGCCTCTCACAAATAGCTTATTTGTTTGATGCCGTCGTCTAAAGAATGTCTTTTGAGAAATATGTGAAAATGAGAATCAGATTATTCGAGCTACCAGTCGTTAGACTTAATTCCAAGAATCTTAAGCATATATGAATATGTTTCCAACTCTAAATTTATGCCCATATTTCATAAAATGTTATGTGAACCCTTACAAGACTCGAGCAATATACCAGGTGGACAATGGCCATGTCCAATGTAAATAGACAAAGATGAATTAGATTTGAGATATATATAATTTTATGGTACATGGACATGGACAAGAGCTGATTGTGCAATTGCCAAGCAAGAAGCAATGCCTGCTTATAAAATCATTGTATACTTGAGGTATTATCTATTTAGCCAAAAGAGATCAAGGAAACCTAATCTTTGTCCAACGACTTCACCCATCCTTGACATTTTCAAATAACTAATGCATTTCACTTTATCAATATCATCTCTATCAAGGAGTACTGTAACTTATAAACCTATCCTTGATGGTTTTACTGGTATGCACGCTCATAGAAACCGCATGAAGAGGAGAGGGTCGAGAATAAGTGATTGAGTGTGAGTGAAAGAGAGAGCCTTTGAGCGAAATATAAATGTACAGTTCCTTGTCTTATGGTTGATGTAGCATTTTGTCATGGTGGAAAAGACTGAATGGCAGGAGCCAGGAACAACACAAAAGATTGAGAACAAGAGAGAAGTGAAAGATTAGGAGCCCATTGTGGTAGGCGACTGACACTTAATTGCTAGATGTAGGGCCAGCATACCATGTTGACCGCACCCATTGCTTTAGAATATTTGGGCTCGTGGAGAGTTTGCTTCCTTTTAGGTCATTTATGTTTATCGAGAGCCGAACAATGCTGTTAATTGGTTGCTCTCTATATTACGCACCACTCAGAAGAGTTCTTTAAAAGAATGTGTTTCTTCTTTTTTCTGTTAATTTTTCTTTTTGACCTTTCTGGATGTCCTCATGCACATTTGGTGTGAGTTACCGCCGTACCAAAAAAAAAAGAGAAAAAATTGAAGAGTTCTTTGTTATAGTTGTACCATCCATTTTGACTCTGCATCATGATATTAGTATAAATTTCTTCGCTAAACCATATTGTAGGATGAATTGGGTTAGGCAAATCCAACCAAGAGACAACCTAAACAATAAAGACTTTTGTCCAGTTCATTCGAGTTCTCTCCCTCTCTCTCTCTCTCTCTCTCTCTCTCTCTCTCTATATATATATATATATATATATATATATATATATATATATATATATTTGAGAACTACGGCAAGAAAATTCTTGGCCAAAAATCGGATGGAAGTGGGATATGAACTCACATACTTGATACCAAAACATCAAAGACTTTATAAATTGCACACTAGTTAACATCCACAGCTCTCCAACCATACTTGTTTTAGAGCAGGCTATGTTATTATGAGATTAGAGCATGCACATTGTTCATCTTAAATACATTAAATTCTTATTACATTACACATTGGTGAAGCAAAATCTATTGGAAAACTAATATTTGATACTCCCACTTCAAGCAACACTCCCATCGACACATTTCACAACCCAACGTGGGGCTGCATGATTTGGTGCCGATGTATCATCGAAAAGGGTATGCAGTTGGGTGCATTTATGGTATGTATACATTAAGTAAATATTCTTTTCTTTCTTGTGCTGGACTTGAGTTAAAAGATCAAAATCCCTCTTTTACCAAAAAAAAAAAAAAGATCAAAATCCCTCACCGCCCGGTCCCAGCATGGGACGGGAGCCTTCCCCACAATATAATTAGAATCCCACGCCTTCTCACCGGAAGGCGTCCACGTTCCGGTGGCAGCGCGGGGGGCGAGCATTGGGGGTTGGCGGGGCGGGATGGTTTTCGTTTGGATCACCGCCTTCTTCCTCCTGATCGCCCTCATCGTTCTTATCATCTACCAGGTAACTTCTCCCGTCTAATCGAGCCCAAAAATCCAAGCTTTAGTCGTTTTCTCTCAAACCCTTGGATAAAAATCGAAACTTTATGTCCTCTCGAGCTCGCGAAGCAAAAATCGAACTTTTTACGAGATGCTGATCCCCTTTTCCCTCTCGTCTGTTCTTAATATTTGCTGTTTTTAGATCATCGGTTGACTTTATGGTTGTTTTGCTAACGGAATTTTTTTTTTTTTTAATTTATCTCAATGGAACAAAATTTGAAGCCTGCATAAGGTTTTTAGATGATAGAATACTTGCTAGTTCTCTTGTCTGGTGAATGGGCGGAAGATGAGTAGGTTATTGTCTGCTCTTGGCTGGAGTTTTAAAGCAGGGTGGTAGTTTGTTCTATTCGAATAAGATGACAAGCCGTGCTGTGGTTCGGGGGCTTTTACCTGAGGGGAAAAATAGTGAAGTTGATTTCAGCGTTGGAGCTAATAAAGCTCTGAGTTTGGATGGCTTCTTCCTTTGATGTTTTGTGCTTTTGTTTGGTGGGATAGTAAGAATGACTCTTTAATCATCTTTAGAGGGTGGTATGAAGGTATGGTGCTACTTGATGGAATGGACTACTCTTTTATTGTTCGAAATGTGAAAAAGAAGGGCTTGGAAAAATTGGAGTCTTTGGGCCTGTTAGTTTAAGCAATAGTGTGGTAAAGGTTGTACATTGAGTTCTTATCGGTTGGCTTTAGCTTGAGGGCTTGTGATTTGGTTGAGACTTTCCCTCTGTTTTGGATTGCATATCTAGTTTGGGCAAGTGTATTAACAGAAGCAGGGGAATGATGTAGATTTTAAAAAATTGAAAAATTTGAACAGTGTCTATTTGTTTGAGGCCTTGGGGATATAGAGGATTTTGACTTTGAGAAGAAGTGAATTATTTGCTTGCAACATGTCTTTTCAACTTTATGGCAATCTATCCTACCTTATGCTGTACTTACGTACACATTATTTGTCACATCTGAGTAGTGTAACTGGTCAAGTTATTGGCATGTGAGAAGTCATAAAAGTCATTACCATGTGCGAAGCATCATGTTGGTTCTTTTTATAGCTCAAACTCTATGCGGCACATATTCGAAATGAGTGATATTCATCAACTTCATGTGCTTTTTTTCTCTCTTTCTTTGGATTTGTTCAGGTTAATTAGGGTTTGGTTTTTGTTTTCCTCTGCTTGTCATAGTATCGGCTAAATCATATTATAATCCACTGACGAGCATGTACATACATATATATGCACAAAGAAGGTAAACTTATTTGTATAATGGAATCACTGATAGTGCATTCTTTCATTGATGTTCTTCACTCTGGAATTGCAATTCTTCATCTGGTTCAGAACAATGAGAAAATTTGTCAACAAATATGCTTTTGTCATGGTCGATCTCTTTCTAGGAATCCTTCATTTACGATGTCTTATTGTTCACCTCATCAATAAGTAACCACACTAGGGGGATGAAGGCGGTATTAACAAGATTATCACAAGGGGGTCAAGAAAAAAATATAACCATCAAGTGTAAAATGGATGCCATCCTTTAAGGAATAAATATGAGATATTAGCTTTGTTTCAAAGGTTTTTTTTTCAGAAAATAATTATATTGGTTCTGGAGGGTTGCTTCCAGGCATTTGTTTTGATGCAACTTAGCCTGAAGTGAGGAACTTGGGTTCCCACTTAACCGAAAACCTCAAACTTGAATTCCGCATGGGGGCACCAAGGTCAAGTCCCATGTGGATGAGAAGGGCACTAAGTACTGCCTTTTGAATGCACTGCCACTCACTATCACCTTACAAATGGATCATATAAGAAATATCTAATAAATGAAATGATAATTTAAATGGCAATACCTTTTCTGTTTTTTTTTTAACTTTACATGAATCAGTTTCATCCAAAACAAAAGGCAAGCTTAAGTTGTGGGGACTTGAGTTCTTAGGACTCAAGTTCAAGCACTTCTAATACTTACATGAAAACAAACACAACCAGGGTCACAGGATTGTTTATAATAGACCCAGATATTTGTTGATGTCCTCATATTCATTGCAATAGTTGGCATTTTGGTGGCAATACACAGATTCAGTGCTTCCATGTACTTACTATCTTATATTAAATCAAACATTAGGAAATATGACCCTGAAGGTTTCACATTTTGTGTGAAGTGAAAGATACTGATTTTTGCCTATGGACAAAATTAATAACTTCTACAGAATCATATGTTTGTTGAATGACTAAACATGCTTTGCTGACCTTCTGATATTTCCTGCAAACATTTTTTTCCCTGAATTTAAGTTTGTATACTATACAGCTTGTATTTTGACTCTGAAATTATGTTTTTGCAGCTCATGTGCTTGGCAGACCTAGAGTTTGACTATATTAACCCTTACGATTCAGCTTCACGGATAAATAAAGTGGTTCTACCAGAATTTGCCCTACAAGGAGTCTTATGTCTGCTCTTCCTCCTGTCTGGCCATTGGTTATTGTTTTTGTTTTGTGCTCCTATCGTTTACTACAATGTGAGACTGTAAGTCTTTTTTCCCATACCTTGCACCAGTACAGACATGCTTATAATCATTAAAAGAAGATAGAGAGATCCAATAAATCAAGGTTCATGTTTACATAGGGAAAAATTTTGCCCTTCTTTTATGCTGAAAGTCAGTTTGGTTTTGTACACCTTGATGCAATAATGAAGATTTGAGTGACAGGGCATATCAGCTAGAGTTGATATCAATTTTTATCTGTTACTTTGAGGATCTTTGCTTTTGCAGGCACTTGAGGATCTTCTTCTTCTTCTTTTTTTTAATGCACATGGATTATTTTTTTTGAGATTTGATTTGACCTTGTCTCTAATTATGTTCTTCGTTTCTTGTCAGTCGTCTGTCCCTGAATTCACAGACTTCTGAATAAGACATGGAGACTTCAGAATTTAGACTATGTATTGTGCAGAACTTACTCGGTAGATGCCTCCTGTTTATTTGACAGAAATTCAAATAGATGATCTGTTTTTGTGCAGTTTGGCATCTTGTGGAGCAAAAAGGATAGTACTGTTCAACTTTGAATTAATTCCATGATGGAGTAAGCCACAAATTAAAAGATTGCATATGTGGCAAACCATCATATCCTTATAACGATTAAGATGTTTTATGAGCAGGATATTGTATACCAAATGGCTTACAAAAGTTGCCACCAATAATTAATGAATAAAGGCAACCATACAAACTGAAATTGTATATTAGAGATGACATATTTTTATCAGGACTTTGTTCTTTTTAATGTCAAGATAAGATACATTTGCCAACAAATGAAGTTATAACATGCAGTTGATTTCTATCTTCTGGCCAAAAGGTTCTCAGTACTTTTTTTCAGAATTAGGCACCAAAATTGACTCTGAAATGAACAAGCAGCTCTTTTTTTTGGGATTCCCCCCAGGTATCAGCAGCAGCAGCATCTGGTGGATGTGACCGAGATATTTAATCAACTCGACACGGAAAAGAAACGTCGCCTTTTTAAGCTGATCAGTGTTGTTGTAATTCTCTTTTTATCTTTATTCTGGTAAATGGCACACCACAAGTCTGGATTTAGATAATTTGTGGGGCAAGTTGGGCTAATTAATGTGATTTCTTGTGCATGCAGGATGATTTGGAGCATGCTGGAGGATGATGAGTAGTCCATCGAAACCCAGTATCTATGGAGTGTTTTACTTGCATGAAACATTAAATTGCCAATTAACCGATGTCAACCAATGTCCTTAATAGCTGCTGGAGCCACATCAGGGCATTTGCTGGTGATCCGGCAACAAGCTCCTGGAAGTGTGCATCGAACTCAAATTGGGTTGTCATGCTCTATTTTGTTATGCTTCCATGTAAATACAAGATTCTTATCTGTTTGATTGTCCATCAATTTCACCTGAATGGTTGTTAAAAAGGGTGACTACTTGTTTACATTCACGAAGATCTTTGTAGTTGTATGATACTTAATATTTATGTTATTGATAAAATTCTGAGTGTTGATTTAGAGCTTTTCAAGCAAGTCCAGTTCCCTTCCAGTTTATCGGTTAGAGATTCATTTGTCGCACGATGTCCTTGTGGTAGTGGTGAATAGAAGGAACTCCTTGGCAGGTTAGGTCATTTTTTCTCTCTTAACCTACATGTATTTTTATGTGATTGTTTGGGTTACCAAAAGTTCAGTGTGAGAGTTTGGCTGGCCCTTGGCACAAGGAAAGCTGAAAACCAGAAAAAATCATTCTTCCTGTGGATGTACTTTCTATTTCACCTATCATGGTGTAATATCACCAACCAATGCACTCCTTTCACCAGAAAAATCATTCTAGCCTCTTTGGTTAATGCTTTTAAGAAGACATTAATAGCCTCCTGGCTTAAACTAAATAAAGAACAGCATGTTAAGTTGTCATAGTACTTACATCAGCTGAACAACCATTTTTGATGGAATAAATACTCTGTTTCTTACCAGATTATCATTTATTCCTCAATGTTCTCTTTGAATTAGTTATAAAGGAAAATCCAGTGACGGATGGTCCACCCTTTTATATACAAGAAAAGAAAAATCGAAGAAAAAGAGAAGTCTACACATCATGAATGGTTATTTGAACAATACAAGTGTAATGGAGATTGCAGCACCCTCTTCTGCTCTAACAAATTAAAAACCTTTCATTAGATGAACGCTCTCTTCAAGTTTTTATTTGATTTTCCTATAATTTCTTTCTTGATTTAACATTAGTTTACCCATGCCTAAGACAGAGACCACACCCCCCACCTTCTACAACTCCCCTCCCCAAATAAATCACCAACAAGAAAAGAAAAGAAAATCTTTTGCTTCAAATCATTGGGAAGAGAATCTTCTTTTCTTCATCTCATTAAAGCATTTTATTCTATAATACCAAAAGTAATCATATACCATAACCATATGAATTTCCAACTTTTAACCAAAGAATTTTAGGAAGTTTTAGGTCGCTGGACCACCTGGAGCCAAAGAAATTTAGAAAATTTTAGGTTACCAGACCAGTCGGTTAACAATTACAACTATGTTTGCTTTTAGCATATTTTTTGCATGCATAGCTACAGTATTCTCCAAATTATTAAATAAATTAAGTTATTCATGATTTTTCTCTTGACCGAAAGATGTTCTGAATTATTCTCCAAAAATGAATTAATCCAGATTCTTCCAAATTATTCTCAAATTGTACATGAATTTTATAATTTAGTCGTAAAGTATTCATGACCAATTAAATACTTATATAATATCACCAATTTATAATACTGCTTACGATTGTTCGAGATGATATTTTTGCCTCTCCTTTGAATAAGCAACTCAAAAATATTTTAAAAGATCTATATTTTTAAATTTTATTATTTTTTATTCGTTATTTGCTATTTTTCTGAAATTTTGACGATTTTTTTAAAGAAATTCTTAATTTGGAATGATTATTCATGTATGACAAACTTGTGACTATGGTTGCTTAGAAATAGGAAGTATCGTGACCCAGCAATTACAACTTAACATAAAAAAAAAAAAAAAATTTTGCATCATTTTATGGCCGCCTATGCATTCTGATGGGAAACTGAAATCAAACAAAAGAGATGTAGTCTGATCTTTTTTACTTCTATAGGATTCAGGTTGGGTCACTCCCAGGTTATTTCTGGATATCTATAAATATAGCTAATTTAGCATATAATCCGCTAATCTTTTTGTTATACTGGCGAACCCACGAATTCTATATGATTTTGCACTCAATCATCCAAACAGGCCCTTACTGAATTCTCAAACCTGCTGGGATCGAGGCTGAGGTGCAGGCCCAGGCTAAACCAACCATTGTTGAGAAAAATCTTGGAAATGCCATAGCTCCTATCGAGTGTGACACCTACGAACACATCTCGTGAGAACTTTCCATATAGCTAATTCGAGTGGAGGTCTTCATCCATTTCAAGTAACGACATAGGTTATATGTCTATTTGTTTGTCACAAAGGAACAAAATTATAGAATCTATGGCGTTGACAGAGGTTTCCAGTTTTCCATATTATGGCAAATTTTTTTTGAGAAAAAAGTCCATAATGTGGCAATTAAAAGTTGTAATTTTGCAAATGATTGATACATCAACATGTAATCAGAGAATGCATGGAATTGGCTAACCAAATTGAGGTTAGTAAAGCGAAAGGGCCAGCAGAAAAAGAGTTTGTTTCGAGCATTTTGGCAACCCCCAGTGCCGGTGTGAATAGCTTGACGATATTGGTCATTTTTGGTATACTTCTGATAAAGATTCAAGAATACTTTTGATAGTAGCCATGAATATTTATCAAATATCCTTGTGAAAAAGATGAAGAAGTATGAGCTATACTTGCTGCAATCTATCACCACCAAGTTGTTTACTTGACTATTGAAGATTTAAGATATGGGTTCCAACCAAAAATAACACATTTTGAATTCTCTAGGCATAATCAATATTGCTGATGCAAACTCAGCAACTGTGGTTATGGTGTTGTATATATGTTTTGTATGCAAATTACTTTCATATACATTCATAATTGACGGCAAATTTCTCCACAAATATAGCTTACAATCCAAGAACATGCGAATACCTTCGGATTTATCCTCGTTGATTCGCTGAAAAGCAAATGATTATAAGGGTTGCCAGCTGATCATGATGGATGCATCAGCTGTTCTCTCATCTTTTCTTCCCTCCATCCATGAATGACACTGGAAATAAACAGTTCTGATCTCTCCCATAGACAAATGGGATCAATATCGTTCTCATCATGAGCACCACCATCACAATTACCATTTTCATCATCATAAACAGCACCACCATTAGAATCTTCATGCATCATTGAATCTACTTGCCTATTCATTGAATCACCATCAACAGTAGCAGCTTCCTTGCTTATGCCTTCTTCTACTTCTTGATATGGTATCGTCGGAAGGAGAGACTGCTCGGTAAACGTGTTCGATTTTCTGGTAGATAATGACCTTGAATTACTCAGGAAGATGGCAGTAGCTACAATGTTTAGCATCATGAATACCAAACAAGAAGAGCTAGTCTTCTTCCTTGCCTTCATGACCTCTCTGCGTGTATGTGTGTGTGTGTGTGTTTGTTTGAAATTTCAGGCCACCTTGTTTCTCAAGAAATTACTTATATAGAGGTAGTCATTCTTAAAAATAGCAAACTTAACGATGGATTATTGAGTTGTCTCCAAGAAAACTCAAGCTGTAAAGCTTGAGAGCACATTTCTTCGCTGCATGAAGATGTGGTATATGCTTGGGATACCTGTTAACTGAGAACTAGTTTTGGAAGTGAGACTCTTCTCAGAAGCTTCATTAATATAGTTATGGAATGTGACTTACAGTGACTTGGCCATGTATAATTATATTGCTTAAGCAGCAAGACACCACTGCATGTATGATGTATTACCATATTTGCAGGGAATATCTTATTCATTTTTACAAAATTATAGAAGGAAGTCCTTGATAATTCGAACAAAACCCCTTTCTATCGGTTCCATGTTACATTTAAATTGACTGTAGGCCATTGTTAGACTTGCTGAAAATGCACAAAAAAAAAAAAAAGTTGACCCATGTCTTTAATTGTCTAACTTAATTTTTGAAAAAAAAATTAATTTTTTTAGATAATTGCATACTAAATTGAAAAATATGTTACACTACATGTGAGCACAATGATAAAAATTATCTTTCAGCATCCAATAAATATAACCATGTGTTTAGTTAAATTCCATGTAAATTTTATGCAGATTTAACGGAAAGGGGATTATATTTGCACAGTCAGTAGTTTTATTTATTGATATAAGAAGACTGTTTTCCAGAGATGTGTGATAATACAAGATGTTGCAAGTCAAAACTTTATAAAAGATCACCACAAAGATTTTTCATGTTGACATTTTGCTGTGATTTGTCACTTTTGTTTGACTTTTTGGCTTACCAAGCCATATTTAACAGAGGGAACTACGAGTTGAAGAACCAAGCCATCTCTTTTGAGAGACTACAATCCCTCATTGTCTTCATTTTTTTTGAAAAAATCTAACCTCTTGATAAGGTTCGATATCTTTATTATCAGATACAGGAGAGTGAACACAAACCAGATGGTAATCCTTTTCCTTTATCTTTCAAACATCTTTCTCAAGATACATTTTAAATAGACTTCTTTCAATTTTAGCTTGTGGAATTTTACATTTTTTTCCCTCTTCTGTTCCGCTACTTGGTTTCATTTTCTTGCCCAGATGTGCTAACCTCCGGAGGAACAAAAAGATAGCATCAAGATTTCATCACAGTGATAGAATCAAGAATCCATCGTTACAAAATTTACCGACACTGCAAATGATCATATTAAACACCAGTGTTTAAACACCACTCAAGACATGGTTTCTTGCCCAGATGTGCCAACCTCAGGAGGAACAAAAAGACAGCATCAAGATTTCATCACACTGATAGAATCAAGAATCCATCATTATGAAGTTCACCAACACTACAAATGATTGTATTTAAACACCACTGAATGAAAACCAGGTGTTACAAATATAAATATCAACCAAGCTAGACAACAACAAAGGATAGAGTCAACAAAGTTACAGTTCTGGAGAAGCCTACAGAATCCATATATTAAAGTTCATCCCTTGATGAAAAAAACTAAATGCATGCAAACAAGCCTACAAGACAAGTTAGAGAAGGTGAGTTCCAATCATCAATTGCAACACATGGGAAGGCAGCTGTTACAAAAAGGGTATCTACTTCTGGTCAGTAAGATGCCTCGGAGGTGCGCAACAAACTGACTTTCTGAATAACTTCACCCTCCAGGTAAAGACACGTTAATATCTGTTGTGGAGCTCCTTGTCTCAGGTGTTGACTGTAGAGAAGCAGACCAGCTTTCTCCCCTAAAGGAGGAGGTCGCAAGCTTTGTTTTTGGGGTTGCTGAGCTCCGCTGCCCTTGCACAGTACCATACGCGCCTCCATCTCTATGCTGGAAATCGGAACTGCAGCTGTTGGCGTTGACACAGTGAAAGTCGCTAATTTTGGCTTCTTGGTTT
This sequence comes from Phoenix dactylifera, assembly GCF_009389715.1. Taxonomy (NCBI): domain Eukaryota; kingdom Viridiplantae; phylum Streptophyta; class Magnoliopsida; order Arecales; family Arecaceae; genus Phoenix; species Phoenix dactylifera. The sequence continues at coordinate 41,261 of NW_024069491.1, forward strand.
TCTGCTCCAGCTTGTAGCCTGGCAAAAAGCTTCCCACCACAACCTGATATAAACAAGGGAGAAAAGAACATCGAGTTGATCAAGTAGGTTTCTTAAAATCTTAAGGTACATG
>NW_024069492.1:0-41613 GCF_009389715.1 Phoenix dactylifera
TTTTCAGCATGCATAATTATTTAAATTTCAGATCTAATAAGCCAATGAATAATTAATCCTTACCTTAATCTACGATGCCTAGGCTCTGATACCACTGTTAGTATACCCGCCCATGCCGCAGAAAAATTTCAAAAATTTCAGATGCAGCGGAAGAGGCATGCGCGGGATCAACCGTTCATCGCATGAACGTTGTTTAAAACCGTTTGTAGCTAGATAAGGATTAAAAGACTTTTTAAAAAATTAGAAGATCAGATCTTCACCTTGTGCGGGTAGATGATCACCGCAAACTGATGATCGTGATTTTTGGATGAAGGTTCGCTTGAAGCCGTTCAAGTGCCCGGCCTCTACGGGTATCCACACGAAGCAGGAACCGATCCAAGCTTTCTATCTCCCCGGGGTGCTAGCTCCCTTGCAGAGATAACTTTGATGGCTGATGTCCTCCCTTTTAATCAACCCTTGATTGTGCTTGGGAGGAGGAAGAAGAAGGATGAAGAGAGGAAGAAGATCAAAGCCCCTGCAGCCTTCTTTCTTTTCCCTGCGTTAAGGAGGAAGAAGAAGGAAGAAGGGAGGATGAAGAGGCCACCTTTCTTTTTCTTCCTTTGCTTGCGGCTGAACCAAGGAAAGGGGAGGAGAGGGGGCCATGAATTGGAGAGGGAGAGGGCTTCAATGAATGCCCTAGGTCAGCCCCACGCTTCCTCTTAAATAGCATGTGGGCTCCTACTTTGTAGGAGCTCCTTGATTAAATTCCAAGAGGGGCGCCGGCCCCTCTTCTTTGCCGCACCAAGCAAGGAAAAGGAGGAGGGGCGTGTGCCTCTCCTTCATGGTTAACCTAATCCTCCTCTAAGGAGGATTAGGAAGGTCACTCTTGGTTAGGTCCTAATCTAATTAGGTTTGGACCAAGGGTGAACCAATTTGGGTTTTAATCTAGGTAAGTCCTAATCCAATTAGAACTTGATGAGCCATGACTCAATTGAACCCTTCAATCCTAATCTAATTAGGAGTCATCTTGATTCATTAGATTAATAATTAATTGGAACTTAAGAAGTCCTAATCCCATTAGGATTTATTTAATTCTAGTCCTAATCCAATTAGGACTCTAATTTGAATTCGAAGTCCTAATCCGATTAGGACTCTAGAAATCCTACTCCAAGTAGGAATCCAAATTTAATTCAAAACTCCTAATCTAATTAGGATTATAGGAATCCTACTCCATGTAGGAATCCTAGTCCTACTCCAAATAGGATTCCCAGTCCAAGTAGGAATCCCAGTCCAAGTAGGAATCCCAGTCCTAATCCAATTAGGACTCCAAGAATCCAACTCCAAGTAGGACTCTTGTTTCAAGTCCAATTAATTAAGTCCCTTTGTTTCTTCTTCAACTTATTATCAATCGAATTGATTACTTGTGAGTCCTAATCACGATTCAACCATCGGATCGGTCAATGCCTCTAGTGTGTGTGACCCCATAGGTTCTACTCTGACTGGTAGTGAGATATATTGTGATCTCTATCACAATATCATTGAAAACTCCTTTCAATGGGTCAGAACGATTCCAACTCTACTCATTAGGGTTTATCGATCATCAGATAATTCCTATGAGTCCCACCATCCACCAGTGACACCTAGCAGCATGTAGTGGCTACCGCAGCAGAAATAGATGATGAACCTCTAGGTGCAGTTATCATGTGATACAGTCCTTCTATCGTGGATCCCTACAAGACGGAGGTCATGGATAACTCGTCAAACCCCTTCGTCTTGTCATATGTCAAGATTTATTCGACTTAAGTTCGAGAGCAGAGAACTCTTTCTCCGCTGTGCAATCTGCTCCCGGCCGAGGTCTTACGAACTCAGTCTTATAAATCAATAGGATCTCTCCTTATCTATCAAGGTCGATAGATTCCTTGTAGATGCATACCCTACTCCTACAGTGAACCTACTGCAACCAATCTACCACTGCATGGACCATATGGCTGAGACCATGATTTGTGCAGTCAAACTACAAATAACCTCATTTTGAGTAGCCGAAGCATCGCAGGTCAAAGGACCAGTCCACACTACTGCAACATCAAGCAAGTCACTGACGAGTGGATAGACATCAAGTGACTTCTTGTGTTGGTCACGCTCAGTACCCTTGTTCTCTAAACAGCACTTGCACAATTGCTCCAGTGTCCCTACACTGTGGACTCAAGACTCGTCCATCAAAGAAAGCAATATGTGCACTAATCTCAGCGGATAAATCACCGTGCTCGTGATGATCCATCGATCAGGAGCATTCAGGAATTAATCAGCAATGACACATGCCCTCAAATTCTCAACTCTTGAGATATGCGTCATCATCTTATTAATTCCTTGGACGATTCATGGACACATAAGAACATGAATGAAAAAGATGCCTTTTATTTATTCAATAATAAATAGTCAAGTACAAAATTATGTCTAGAATAAAATAATGCGTCAGCCAAATTGGCTTTTAGGGCATACTTCCTAACAATGTCTTCCGGAATCGACCCCTACTCTGCATTAGAATTCAATTGCAAGTTTCTTTCTTCCCTTTGTTTATTTTCAAATAAAAAAAACATTCTCTGGTAACCCAGAGAATCATCTAACATCCCCGACATAATGTTTTTTCTTTTGTTATTTAAAAATCGATTTTGAATCCGAGTGAACGTTTTTATTTTTATGCAACTCCAATTGCCTCCCTATAGATCGACCTCTTATGACCACTATTCTTTGAGTAGAAAAGTAAGAGTATAATTAAATTAAACTTTGTTTGTCGGTTTAACAACGATCTGTTTAGCATATTTTTAGGTAAATAGGAATCGAACAACAAAAATTTTGGTGCCGTTGCCGAGAAGGCAAATCGAGAAGCAAGAACGATCACGAAGATCAAATCGAATTTTTGGATGCCCGGAGTGAACGCACTCCGGTAGTAAGTTTTTTTATTAATTTCTCTTGTTTTGATTATTTTTAGTTAATAATTTGTAGTTATTGAATTCTGAAATTTGAAATTTGGAATTTAAAGTTTTTAAAAAAAAGTGAAAAAAATTAAAATTCAAAAAAAAGATAATTAAAAATTGAAAAAATTTCAAAATTCTAAAATTCTAAAATTTAAATTCAAAATTTGAATTCTGAAATTCAAAATTTGAAATTTAAATTTAAAAAAAAAAATAATTAAATCAAAAAATTAAAAAAAATAATTTATTATTATTTTTTGCTAGTAGTTGATAGGGTGCAATCCCTCGAGGTTATCAATACCTCTATTGGGGCTCCTCACGGAGTAATCTTCAAGCTTATTCAACGGGCATTCGGAGATTGACTGACGCATAAGAATTAGTTTTAGTTTACATTCAAGTTATTCCTATATTAAAAATTTAAATAAAAAAATTTAAATTAAAAAAATAAAAAAAAAATTTGTTTGCTCATTTAATCAATACAACCTAATGACATTCCATAAACTTTAAAAAAAAATCATTGATTATTTGCTGCATTTAGTATTAAGTATTTGCATAAAAATAATTTAAGGGCAAAACCCATAAAAGATAAGGTCAGGAAGTCATTACCTGTCCTTACCCCAAAAAATCACCACCTTGCATACATATCCTAAGCAAATTAAATTAAAATCAATTAGACGTTGGCCTTAGGGTTTTTGAGCTCAATTAGGCTCTTGAAAGAAGCGGCTGAAAGCCACTCCAGTGAGAATTTATAATTGGTGATGTCTAGGAAAGTTTTACAACAGTGAGAACTGTTTACGGATATTGTGGTATTGGTGTATCCCTTCTGGCACCACCCCCACACTCCGAGACTTTCCTGGTCACTGGTTATTGGATCGCTTAACTGGTAAGCTCAAGCTTAATCTGAAAGGGAGATTAGGGAGATGTCTAATTCTAGGAGAGAATTTCAGAAACTTTTTAACCTGATAAATCTCTGTGCAACTAGATTAAAAGCTACTAAATCTCACTTAATTCTAAGACTAATAGAGTCAAAATTATTGTGTGGTGTTTGGTTGTGGTCATCTGTGTCTAGCCCTTCTCTTCTCTTAGGATTTCGTTCATTTTAGGAGTCAAATCTAATGAATTGTTGATAATGTATGCATGGTAGAAGGTCATTAAGGGATAAGTTAACCCATTTGATCATGAGAATTGACAGAACTTTTTCATCACAACTTGCGAACCGTAAACCAACCGTCAATCTCTACAATGGGTGAACATATTAAGAACTTGAATGAGTTGTTTGCCACCCGGCATCCGCTAGTCCCCCCTACTTGCATAGTATTACCAATTAATAATGCAGCCAATTTCGAGATTCGGGGCTGCAACAATAAATATGTTACCCAAGTTTCATGGGTTCGAGAGGGAACAACCCTACATTCATCTAAACAAATTTTTGACAAATCTGTCAAACGTTTAGAAATCAAACTTAAATGAAGAGGGTATTAAATTAAGGTTGTTTCCCATGACTTTAGAGGATCGTGCTGCTGCATTGTTATATTCTCTTACTTCAAATTCCATCACATCATGGGAACAACTATCTAGGAAGTTCATGGCTAAGTCTATCCCATGGTAAAAACTGAAAAAATTAAGGATGCCATCAGAACTTTTAGAGAAAAACTGAGGAGGAATTTTTCCAACTTTGGGAAAGATTCCATGATCTTTTGGTCAAGTTGCCCGCACCATGGGCTTGATATGGCTGATCTGGTCTGCTTCTTTTATAAAGGACTAACCTCGGCACGTAGAAACATGATTGAGTCCATGCACAAAGGTAGGTTCATGAACAAACCACCCAGATCAAGCCTATGAATTCTTGTTGACTTAGCCGAGAACGCCCAAAATTGGAGTAGCTATGGTGAGGAAGTAAATAGAGATGAGTTCGGGTCTAGAAAACCAGGTAATTATGAAATGAAAGCAGACCTAGATCTCAAAAATGTCCATGTCCAATCTGTGACTGGAATGAATAACTTAAGTAAAAAGTTTGATGCTTTCACTGTTTTCCACTAGCTCGAGTTCATATAAAGAGTTAAATCCCATCATGAAAGTAGATCACGAGTCACATAATTTATGTGTCTTATGTAACAGTCCGGAACATCTAGTGGAGTGCTGCCTAATCTGCCCACCATAAAGGCCGAGCAAGCAAATGCTCTAAATTCATATAATGCCTTCAGAAGCCACTTCCAATTCATTCAGCCAGTCTACCACCCTGATAATAGGTTCCACCCAAATTTCTCATACAAGCAAAATGAACCTATTCAACATCAGGTGGTCTACCAGGTTTTCAGAACAACTTCCCGAGGATAGGTCCATCAACAAAATGAACCAACCTTTAGTTCCATCTGTACCTTCTTATAATGCCCCTATCCCACAACAACCTTCACCATTGAGAACTATGATGGCTAATATGATGAAACAACAACAAGATTTTATCAAGCAACAACAACAGACTAATACAGCTCAGCCCAGACTAACCAATTCCATGCGCAAGCGATTGCAAAACTTGAGGTTAGTCTGAGCCAAATAGCTAACTCTCTAGGGGAAGGAAGAGAGGTGAATTATCCAGTCAGCCAGTGCCTAACCCTAGTAGCAACAGAATCAAGGGCCAAGAGGCCAGTTTCAGATTGATTCAAATGAAAACTCACCATGAAGTCCAGGCCAATTACCACTTTACGGTCTGGCAAGCAAGTGGACAACAAGGTCCAACTTCCTGTACAAGAAAAAGAAGAAAAACATGAATCGAACCCCACTCAGAAAAAGGGCAAGAACAGGAACACAAGAAAGAGGGGAAACCAATAGAGAATACACACCCAAGGCTCCCTTTCCTAGTAGACTACGAGACTCAAAGAAAAAAATCTCAGTATGATGAAATCAATAGAAGTCTTAAAACTGTCAAATAAATATACCTTTTTTCGATGTCATACGACAAATTTCCTCCTATACAAAATTCTTGAAAGACCTCACCACGGTCAAAAGAAAAACCAGCATTCCTAGACAAGCTGTTATGGCTGCACAAGCCTCATCTCTCATTCAACAACAGATTGCCCCAAAATTCAAAGATCCTGGTTGCCCCACCATTGTAATAAAAATAGAGAGACGATCATCCAGAGAGCCCTATTAGATTTAGGAGCCAGTGTGAACCTACTTCCTACTATGTGTACCAAAAGTTAGGTTTGGGAGAATTAAAGCCACAAATATTATCTTTTCCTTAGCAGATAGGACGGTGAAGTACCCCAAGGGGATTTGTAGAGGATGTAATAGTGAAGGTAAACGAGTTTTACTAATCCTGTGGACTTCGTTATCCTTGAGACCGAACCTGTAATACATCTAGACAGTCACACACCTATAATTTTAGGTAGACCTTTCTTAGCCACAGCAAATGCTGTGATAAATTGTCGAAATGGCATTTTGAAGTTATCTTTTGGCAACATGAAAGTCGAGCTTAATGTCTTCAACATAAGTAAACAACCACCAGACGATAAAGAAATCAATGAAGTTGACATAATTGAAAGTCTGGTCCAGGAGACTTTCTTACAAACTAGTAAGGACCCTTTAGAGGCTTACCTTTGCCCATTCCGAGAAGGGTCGAGCATGTGCTCCCTAATTCTGTTCCCCTTATGAGCATAGATCGTCATCAGCCGACTGTTCTTCTCGGACTCTTCCAAAACCATTCTTAGATAATGGTTGAAAAAAAAATGAATCTACATTTGTCTGGTTGAAGACATAAAACTTAGCGCTCTTAGGAGGCAACCCAATATATAAATATTATAAAAAATAAAAAAATAAAAAAAAAATTCAATAAATTACTAACATGCAGGTTTGGGGGTTTTTACCCCAATTGTCAATTTACCTACCCATATCAGGTAACTTCTTCCCTGTCCTATTACTGCTTTAAATTTTCTTTAACATTGAGGATAATGTTTAGATTTAGGTATGGGGGTGAGAATATTTTTGATTTTCTGCCTAAAAAGATTTTAAACAAAAAATAGAGGGGATTTCAAATTTCTAACTCAATTCTAATCTTTTAGCTGTATAAACTAGGAATTGTTGACAATAGCTTTGAGTTAAGAAATATAATAAGCAGTTCTAGCTTGAGTTTTCGTCCCACCCTTCTCCTGCTAACATGATAGAAAATGATTTAGCACCTACACGTAAGCACATGAATAGTGGGGTATGTAAAACTTGCAACTAATATGAATACTTTTAATCTTCTCGATAATTTAAAAGTTATATGTGTGATGAACACCCTAATCAAAAAAAAAATATTGATAAGAAAAATAATAAAATAAAATTAAATAAAATGAGTTTATCGTAAGTCTTCTCGCTGAGTAACCGGGGCCTTTTGCCTGGCAAGCAGCGAGTGTTCGCGTAAAAAGGTGAAAATGGATGAGATTAAACTCCGAGTGACTAATTTGGCCTTGGAGCCTAGTTGACTTGAGTTATTAAGCCTGTAAGGCGCCTTTACACCTAGTGCCCTGAGCTATCTGGATCGAAAGTCATTGGCCTAACACTCGCTACATGGTTAGCTAGAAAGCTTAATAAGGCTAGATATTGCACAAGTCATTCTTCTTAGCATTCGGTCTGAATAAAAAAAAATAAAAAAAAATAAATAAATAAATCTGGCGATGTTCATTACCATTTAACTCTGCAAAGTCTTGAAAATTGGAGGTGATCATGTTGGAAGTAAGTGAAAGCCACTCATTTATATGATACTATCTTGCACTTCACTACATTCTTGACTTGTTAGCAAGATAGATGGGGTGTAATGAAACTTGAATTAGAGTCTGCTTAAATATGATAGCAACAAGCCTCTATTTGTCCTGCAATTTAGTTTCATACAGTAATAACTCGTTCAAATTTCGAGTTAAAATTGGATTTTCTGACTGATGAAGTTTGTGGGTAACTTCACGCAAACCCTCACGAGACAACACTCGTCCACTAGGATAACCTAGGGGTTTAAAGGCTTTGTTGCACGTGCTAAGTGCAATCGTGATGCTCTACCGAAAGTGGATACGTATCTCAGTTTTATGTACTTAGCTTCAATAAAAAGTCATGGGTTAGACTACATCTTTTGTGCCCCTCATTTTATCGTTTGCTCGTTAATTGCTAGAGACTAGCAATAAGCTAGTTGGGGGGTGTGATGAGAGCACAAAAGTGCGATCTACACGCTGCTTAAATTAGTATTACTACTACATATCACGATAAAATCACTAAGTTAATATTATATTTTTGTTTGGCTTATAAATTAAAGTTTAAATGCGCATGTGGTAGGGTTTAGAGGGATGCATCATGGCCCCAAAGCACGCGGCCCAATCCTGCCGAAGATCTGACGAGCACATTTGCACCCAAACATCCGAGCCCGCGTGCGATCTCCCAGTGATCCTCGCGTTTCCCTCCTTTCCGGATTAGCACCTGCACTCTTCCGGAATAAAGATTCCCACTCTCACTTCATCACAAAGAAAAAGAACTTTTTAACCTCCAATCCCATGCATGAAGAATAGCTGAAAATACTATTCATTCCTGAAGTTACTATTCATGCTGAAATCACTGTTCATATGAACAGTGTTCCGAGATGACACTGTCATATGAATAGTGTTACGTAAAAACACTGTTCATATGAACAGTGGTTATGGGAATTTTCTTTGAGTTCACTGTTCTTCTTCTTCCTCCCGCAGTGCATCCCAGCCGTCCATCTTCCGTGATCAACGTTCACCAGCATCCGAAGCTCTCCTCCTTCATGATCCGCCCAGCCACGACATCCCACGCTGCAATCAAACGTCTTCCATCCGATTGCAAGCCGTGCTCTCAGCGATCCCGAGAGATCACGCGTGATCTCAGCATCCAATCTTCAACATCCCAGCAAGGCGTGATCTCAGACACCATTTCCAGCTTCTTCCGGAAGCCGATCCAGCCTCCCGTCGTGATCCAGCCAACCGTTGGAGCTCCCAGATTCACACGTCCGTCTTCCTCTTCCACTTCATCATCGGCATCTTCCGAGTTCCAGCATCCGCGTGCAATCCTCCCAACGATCCCCACGGTGTCCTCTCCGGATTAGCGTCCCGCATCACGGCCGTCCTCTTCATCCGGAAAGCATCCCAGCCGGGATGCGCGTCTCAACTCTCTTCCGCATCCCGCGACCCCCTCTCCGTGATCGCTGCATCTGCGCTGGATCTTCACCCACGATCAGCTCCCAGCGATCACGCATCCTCTCCACATGCTCGCTGGCTGATGGGACCTATATAAGGAGATCATCAGCAGGGGACGAAGGATGAGGGTGGTGGTCGGCTGGTTCAAGAAGGAATGGGGGAGTCCTCGGTTGGGATTGGGGCCAAGAAACAGGGGTGTGGTCGGCTGGTTCAAAAGAGAAGGGAAGCCTCTGTTTGTGAGAGAAGAGAGAAAGAAAAAGAAACAGAGCATGGCTCTGTTTCGGGTTGAAAAGAAAGAATAAAAAAAACTAGGGGAGAGAAGAAAGGGGAGTTTTCTTGTTTTCTTCCATGGTTTTTATGTTTTATTTTGTAGAAGGAGGAAGCATTAGGCTTCCAATCTTCATTTTATTTTTGTAATTGCCCTTTTATGCAATCCATACATTTATCTTTTATACAATCTATGTTTTAAGTTTCAGTTTAATTTCTGCAATTTATTTTATGCATTTTGAAATTCTTAATTTTAAGATAACTCTGAAAAATTTTCTTTGCTATTCGATCTGTAGTTTTCATTTATATTATGTCTTCAGGAATCGACCCCTACTCTGCATTAGAATTCAATTGCAAGTTTTCTTTCTTCCCTTTGTTTATTTTCAAATAAAAAAATATTCTCTGGTAACCCAGAGAATCATTTAACATCCCCGACGTAATGTTTTTCTTTTGTTATTCAAAAATCAATTTTGAATCCGAGTGAACGTTTTTATTTTTATGCAACTCTAATCGCCTCCCTGTGGATCGACCTCTTACAACCACTATTCTTTGAGTAGAAAAGGTAAGAGTATAATTAAAATTAAATTTTGTTTGTCGGTTTTAACAACGATCTGTTTAGCATATTTTTAGGTAAACAGGAATCGGACAACAAGTACCTTTGTTCTCTAACAAGCACTTGCACAATCATTCCAGTATCCTCACACTGTGGACTCAAGACTCGTCCATCAAAAAATGTTATCTGTGCACTAATCTCATCGGATCGATCACCGTCCTTCGTGATGATCCATCGATCAGGAGTAATTCAGAAATTAATCACTAATGACACATGCCTTAAATTCTTAGCTCTTGAGAATATGTGTCATCATCTTTTTAATTTCTTGGATAATTTATGGACACAAAATAACATGAATGAAAAGAATGCCCAATTTTATTAATTAGTAAAAAGGTCAAGTATAAATTTATGGTCTCAGAACATATACAATGCATCTGCCAAATTGGCTTCTAGGGCATACTTCTAACAATCTCCCACTTGCACTAAAGCCTATCAGACATATATCTAAGCCCCATCTTCTCAAGATGTGTTTCTGTCTTCTGCTGACTTAGCTGCTTAGTGAATGGGTCTGCCACGTTGTCTGTAGAGTCTACTCTCTGCACCTCTACATACTTCTTTTCGAGGTAGTCGCGTATCAGAAAAAGTGCAGCCAACCTTCGTGCTCTCATTCATCATTACACTTCAAATCATGGCCTAAGATACCAACTAACCATGAGGAAAAAAGAAACGAAAAGAAACAGAAGCATAAAGTATGAGAAAAATTACATGAAGATGAGGTTTGGTGTTTGAACAGATCGGTTGTTGGGTGGAAGAAGCAGCATATATGTGTCACTCGTGGGGGTTGAATTCAATGCCAGGGAGAAGAGGAACCTTGGGAGAAATTTCATGATGGTTTCCGAGGTGAGAGTATATATAGATTATCACAAGGAGAAGTCATGGTGGAAAGATCTAAGATCACCTTGGATGCGTTTCTTTAGGAATCCAATTGAGACTTAATTTCCACATCGATCCTAGCTTTTGGCCTGTTTGGCCTTGTGAATATTCCTATCTCAGCTTAAGTGCTTAGATAACCTACTTCACAAAAACTAAAAATGGAAAGAAAGAAGTTGAGAGTGATGTTTCAAGAATTTTTTTTCCATTTCAACTGTGTTTGAGATAAATTTTGTTGACGTTGTCTTTAGAGGCCACTTAGGGTAGAGCATCCCAAGCCATATAGTAGCTTTTTTAAGTGAGAATCTGGCGTCTAAGATTTCCTCTTTTGACCTTCTTCAGTAAAATCTTTGCATCTTCCTCCGTGATTAGTGTTTCTTTTTAACAAATTGGTGGCAATAGTATAATCCCATTGCCTCCCTTTTTCCTCAAAAAAAAAAAAAAAAACTTTTTGAGTGAGAAAGGTGCTGTCAAATTGATTTTGGCAGATGACATTGCATGTAGTTTAGCTATTTTTTGGTGCAAAGTGCTGCATTTGTAGGCTTTAATTGGATTTCATTTTCTTAAGGAGATCCTTTCCATTTTGATTGGAATTATTGTTTTGCTAGATCAGCGGATTGTTTAGTTTTTGTTGAAAGCACTTTGAGCAAGCAGACCTCTTCAGCCATTTAGTGCCTTCTTTACAAAAGAAAGGTGGTGCTCTTTTCTCGAATCACTTGCTACAATTTAAATACATGTTGGATGGCAAACAAAATGAAGTGAATTAGTAGACAACCATTAGAAAAACATCATGTTAATTCACAAATCACAATTTTTTGTAAGAAAATAGTTTCATGTTTGTCTTAATCAAATCGATATAACATCAAAAATGAAAACAAGTTTTAGCCCAAAATGAATACAATATTTCAAATTAATAAAATCCGATTCCTTTTATGCATTTATTTGAAAACTGCTTTCTTATATTATTTTCACTAATTTTAGGAAAACAGAACATTAGAGCATCAAGCAACAGCTCAAAAGGAGAATAATCTGAAAATAGAAAATCACCAACATGAAGGTAGGCCGGCTGAGATCTGCAATGGAGGTGGGCAGTCGGTCAGAGGAGGGTGGTCGGCCGGAGCTTCGAAGAGCACCGCAACTTGGCAGTGGGTATGGGCAGCCAAGAGGAGGATAAGGAGGAGGAAGTTGGCACAGGAGGCCGGCAGAGAGGGGGAGAAGGAGAAGGAGACTTACGTGGAGAGGCGGAGGCGAAGCTCAGCGTCGATCGATTTGGGGCTGAAAGGGGGGTAGTGGAGTGGGTCAGTCCATCGATTTGGGAGAATATATAGAATCCAACGACACTATAAGCGTCGTCTTGTTATTGGCTCCAATGACACTTATTCGCATCGTCTTATTTGCTCTCAACAATGCTTGTAAGAAAGCTGTTGTGGTTGAAATTCGGCCTAAGGGCGACCACGCCGGAAGGGAGCCGAGGAGATGCCTGCCGGGGATGGAGAAAGAGGGCTGTCCCCGGTGGTCCAGGGTACCTCCGAGAAGACGCCGTCCGGAAAGAAAAAAGATGGCCATCTTCCTGCGCTCCGGGGTACCTACACAAAGCTTTGGCCGGGGATTCCGGCGAAGGCCATCCGATGGCTAAGTTAGCCAAGCCTTTTTTTGTAGAGTGGGAAGCTTTCTGAGTGCCTTTCTTGGCTTCTTGTAGCTCAAAATATTTTGTAGTAGTTTGTAGAAGCTTGTAAAAGCTTACTAAGGGCCTTCCCTATCCCCTTTTTATAGGGTGAGGGTGATGGCCTTTACCTGAAATCTCGGACTGAGATGTGATTAGCTTGCCAATAGTAGAAGATAGCGTATCGGCGGGTGCGGCAGGGTGTGACCTTTGACAGGTGTGGCAGGGTATGGCCCTTGATGGACGTGGCAGGGTATGGCCCTTGGTTGGCGCGTCATGACGTGGCCAGATATGGCTACGGGCGAGGTCGGGCAGGCTTGGAGGCTGCGATGTATGCTTGGCGAGGTCGGCTCTGGCCTTTGGTGGAGGTCGGCTCTGGCCTCTGGCGGGTTGAGGTCGGCTCTTGGTGGAGCCGAGGTCAGTCTAGCTCTTGGCGGGGCTGAGATCAGCCTCTTCGGCCTACTCGGCTCTAAGATTTGCTTGGCCAGAATTGGGTGACTCCGTGCCGGAATAGGATGATCCATTTTGCCTCCCATCAAAAGCATTGATAAATCATCAACGATACTTATAAGAATCATCTAATTATTGGCTTTGGACGACGCTTAACAAAAAGCATCGGGAGAGCCCTTTCTTCCACTTTCGACACTTTTAAGCGTCATAATATACCGACAATAGTAAAAAGCTTGGGCAAATTTTGGTGCGCTAGCCAAATTACTGACGCTTCTCTTTACCCTATAATGGTTTGCTTTCACGCACTCCATGCTGAGTCCAAAAGAGTTAAGAGCTGCATATCTTGCTCGTGGTATTGCTATTGGATGGCATGATGGTAGAGTCCAACAGAGAAAGAGAGCATGCTTGATTTGGTGAGGCTATGCATGGGCACATGTCAGAGTGTTATTATTTTCAAAATAACTCTAGTCTTCTTAACCGTTAGAGATAGTTATTCCTTTGAATTATTGACTATTTGGTTTGCTTAATGGTGAGATGCTTTGTTTCATCTTTTAATCTGTTGAGAGAAGTTTGAAATTTTGACCGCCACATTTTTTTATGAAGAGGTACTTCTTTTCACTTTTATAAATACATTGTATTTCGGCAAATTTGAATAACTTTTTCTGATCTTCATTCTTTAAGCTTTCTCTTCTTTCTTATAGGTGCAGCCTAAAAGTATAGGAAGTATGGGCTTTATATCCTGGAACAATATTCCCATGAAGCTATCCATATTGGGGAAGTAATTGTCTTTAAGAAAGTATCTTGAGTGGCATGCCTAGCTCAATTTATTTATATTTTTGCAGGTTTTGTTTGAATTAGTACACGAAGTAGGTGACATCACGGCCAACTACTAGTACCAGAAACGACTTTATGGTCGTGAAGCTCAAACACATGTTCGCCGAGCTCGGCTTATTGGATTATGCTCATGCCATCGCTAATCATGTCTGCAACCCCAACATCTTCATTTAGACTGCCTTCATCCTACAGTATGTATTCACTCTTAGATAGTAGCAACTCTTGCAAAGAGGCTCTGTTATTATATACCCAAATGAACTCAAGGATAGGGTTAATTGAATTCTCCCATATTCACCTTATTAACATTGAAAGCTTGTGTTCCTTTGGTCGCTTTGGTGGGAGTCAAGAGTCACGCCTATGCTTTATTGCTTTCAAGAATGGATTTTAGTTAGTCCTCTAGAGATGGACATCTAGGTGCGGTCCACGAAAAGTGGGCTTGGGTTGGCCATCCCTGACTAACCCAAGGTGGTCCAATCTTTTTGGATGATGGTGTGTGAGCAGCAGAAATAAGTTTATGGATATGGACAATTTCATCCCTAATTTATGATGGTTTCACATCCTAGGTTGTTTTCTACAAAATAAATGGGAGCTGTTGCTGGAAATTGGACCCGGGGGTGACCGTCGGCTGAGAAGGAGGAGCTTCGATGCTGGAACGGCAGGAGGAGGTGGTCCGTCGGCGGATGACGTCCTACGGAAGACCTGCAAGAAGCCGGTGGCCGGGGTTTCCGGCGCCAACCCGCCGATGCTTAAGTCAGAGGGGGCTAATGTGTAAGAGGAGGGAAGAGGTATGCTTTTCTGGGTTTTAGAATCCAACCCCTTCTAAGACGGAGGGGTTCTCCTTTTATAGAGGGGGATTGTATTACCTGTGAAGTGGTGGGGCCAATGGTTTTTTTCCCGATTGAACACGATCGTGTGCATTAATATAGTGTTGTGGGAGATCAGACCGGAGTCAGTGAGCCGTCATGGGTGATCGGACGTGGCGGAGTGGTTTAACTGCCTGCCGTGGAGGGCTTGAGATCCGTAGATAACACATGCATTGATTGTTGAGTGAACCGAAGATCAGCAGAGGTCATACGCTTTAATGGTTGAGTGAACCGGAGGTCAGTACAGGCCATGCGCATTAATGGTTGAGTGAACCGGAGATCAGTACAGGCCATGTGCATTAATTGTTGGCGGCGAAGCAGGGTATGGTCTCCGGTTGAACTACGGAAGGGGGTAACGGTAGTAGGTGAGTGGTGAGGTCGGGCTTTTGAAGTTAGGCTCCCGAAGGAGATTAGACTGAGGTCGAATGTTCTGACGGGGCATCTCAGAGTCCAGCGTCTGGTCGGACGCCGAGCCGAGCTAGTCGCCTTCAGGTCGGGCACCTCTAGGTCGGGCGTCCGCAGGTCGGGCGCCTTCTAGTCGGGCGCCCGCAGGTCGGGCGCCTTCCGGTCGTTCTGGGATAACTTAGTTTTTTCCCTAACACTACCCCCTGACTTCCTAGTTCGAGCTGCTTACGAGCTCGGACATGGGAAGTAGCTGTCTAACAGCGCTCCACACTGTTTAATGCCGCATCGGTGGGGGCCAGGAAGTCTCGAATTTTTATGGCGCTCCGCACGCTTTAAGGCGTCATTAATGGAAGATGGCGGGACGACGCCTTTTCACCATCTGAAGTGGCCTCGTGTCGTGGGCCCATGATGGGGCACCACGATCCGATGGGACGCCGCCTTGATTCGGTATTCAAAGCGTCGATCTGAATCGGATACGCCGTTTTGGCCTCCCGGGGCCGACGCATGGCACGATCCGGACGGGGGACGGGATCCTGTCTCGCCGATCCGGGTCGTTGGAGAGGTCTATATATAAACCCTTTAACTTGGCCTAAGGGCTCCTATTTGGCCGCCATCGCTTGGTGTTTTCTGATATCCCCCTCATTTCTCCCGGCGGCCTCCCGAAGCGGTTGCTCTGGTTTTCCCTCTCCAATCCTTCAATTCGATATCTCTGGCGGGAGTTCCAGTAGGTGCTCTCCTTTCCCCCCCTTGTCTGCTCGGAGGGTTTCTGTTTTTGATTCTTTCCCCCTTCTTTTTTGATTGTTTTTCTGAGATGGGTTGTGGTCCGGACGAAGTTGGGTCCACCATGAGTGGCGAGGAAGTAGAGATGGCTGAGGAATGGTTTTTCCCTCGGCGGGGGTTCCATCTGGAACCTGTGGGGTCGGAGGATCGAATAACGAGGCCTCCTCCGGGCCGGATCAGAGTGTACTTGGAAACACTCTGGGCCGGCCTGCGGTTCCCCCTTCACGGGTTCGTGAATGAGCTGCTGGCGGCGTATCAAGTCGTCCTGACGCAGCTTGCTCCGAATGCGTGGAGGATGATTGTCGGTTTTTTATCCTTGTGCCTGGCGCACGGGGTGCCGACCTCTGTAAATGTCTTCCGGTGGTACTTCTTGTTGAAGTCCAACCCAGGAGATGGAGAGTGGCTCTACCTTGCCCTTCGAGGTGGTCGACCACTCTTCCAGGGTGCTCCGACATCCATTCATGGATGGAAGGAGAAGTTTTTCTTTTTGTTTTCCGAGCGGACGTGGGGGTTCGATCCTCGGTGGGAGCAAGCCCGAATCAAAACCACCAACAAGCTCCCCAACTTGTCCAAGGGCGAGCAGAAGATCCTCGACGCTCTTAGCGGCCTCGGGGAGAATATTCTGCTGAACGACCTTGTGAGCGAGGACGCTCTGGTCAATGTTGGCCTGAGCTCGGTACGCCCTCAGGGTAAGGGTAGTGGTTTGTGTGGTTTTTGTTATTTGTTCTGCTCTGTTTCTTCTTTCTTGACATTTGAATTGTCCCTTTCTTTTTTTTTTGCTCAGACGTTCCGAAGATGGTGATGAAGAACGCGGCCCTTTACGCTCGGTTCCGAAAGAGGGCAGCCGAGATTGGTGGGGCTCCGCCCGAGCCGAGGAAGAAAGCCAGGACCGTATCTAGTGCAGGTGTTGAGGCGAGCATAGCCCAGGGCAGGCCTTCCAGGTCTGCTCGGGAGGTTCTGAGCACGGACCGCAGGGGCTCGAGTTCTGCGGGAGCTTCCGCGATGCTGGCTTGCCCGGCTCCCCTCTCTCAGCGCCCTGATCGACGTCCTGCTGAGGAGCGTCGCTCGGATCCCGAGTCGGGGAGCGGTCAGGGGGCTCCGAGGTCGCCCCCGCCCTCGCCGAGCCCTGCGAGGCTCAATCTTCCTAGTCCCTCGGAAGTCGAGTCCCAACCAGAGAGGAGGCCGTACCTCCCCTCGTGGGAGATCTCTGAGGGTGACTCGGCCCTCGACGATCCTGCAGTAGCACGGCAAGTTTTTCGAGTCACGCTACTCTCGGCCGACCAGGCCAAAATCTGGTTTACGAGCTACAACAGCTTCTTGGACGGGACCTACTGCTCTGCAATCCGGGTGGGTTTACCTTTTAACTCTCATTTTCAGCTTTTAATTTTTAGCCTCAACTCATTCTTCTATTCACCGTTAACAGCATCTTCACGAGGTCGAGACTCTGATGCACATAGCGTCCGACTATCGGGAGCGGGCCCGAAGATGCCAGCGTGGACAGGAGGAGGCCGAGAGGAGGCACATCGAGTCCGAGGCCGATAAAAAAGGGCTCCTCACGAGAGTGGAGGCCGCTGAATACGAGCTTCGGGCTCTGACCGCGGAGCTCGAGGAGTAGAAGGGTGCACATGCCCTGGCCAGGTCGGAGGTGCGCGCTGCTGAGGCGCATCTAGCCGAGGCCCATTCGGCGCTCGCTGTCCGCGAGCAGGAGGTGAAGGTTGCCCAGCTCAAGGTCAAGGAGCTCGAAGCCCGCGTGGAGAGGGCCCAGGAGGAGGCTCGGCACGCGGCTCAGCACGGGGTGAGACTCTTTCGAGAATCGGAAGAGTTTCGTGACCTGTTGGAGGAAGAGACCGTGGACGGGCTCATCCGCGGCTTTGAGGACTTCCGTAACCAATTGAGGCGTCTCTGCCCCGAGTTCGACCTCAATCTGCTCCAACTCGGAGCGGGGGTCAAGGAGGGGGATGGGTCTGAAGACCCGGCTGGGGCCGAAGTTCAGGCGACCGAGGAGGATGAGGTTCCCACTGAGGGGGATCTCGAAGGAGCTTCTGATGCTGCCCTCCGAGCTGCTGGTGAAACCCAGGCCGAGACCTCCGCTGCAGGTGGACTTGAGAGAGCTCCGATAGAGTATGCCGAGATGATTGCTGTGGATGACCTCGGAGTTGCGCCCGCCTCTTAGGGTTTTGTTTCATTGCATTTCTTTGTAAGCAAGGTCGGCCCCTGAAATTGTATGGCCGAACCTTGGTTTTGTACTTAGCCTTTGGGCTTTATCAAAAAAAATCTCTTTTCCTAAATTTGCACTCGTCTTGTCTTTTCCTTTTGCACAGTGGACAGATTTTCAATCGTTTAGACTAAGATATCCTTCGGCGTATTCCTCGGGCTCGGCTAAGTCCTGATTGCGTTCACTAAGTCCTTAAGCTTAGATCGATAGGGAATACTCCGAGCTTGGACTTTGGAAAAATTCATCATCCTCGAGCTCGGATTCGAATTTCTCCGAGCCCTCGAGCTCGGATTCGAATTTCGCCGAGCCCTTGAGCTCGGATTCAAATTTCGCCGAGAGCACCTAGCTCGGTCTTTTGACCCCGGAGGGGTTTCGTCAGGCCTATAGGTCATCTTCCAGAAGGTCTTGGCCGAGTCTTTAGACTCGGCTTTCCGGGTGTAGGCTTGCAAAAACTTTAGAGTCGGTTCACGAGGGGATCGTAGACCAGAGTCAAGCTATTGTTAGGGCCTTCGTGACAATTAACCTTGAATTTGATTGACGTACCAACTAGTAGAATAGAAACATAGTGACTCAGCACTTCTGAGCTCGGCTAGAGGGTTTAGGCTTGAGGCTGTCGCCGCAAGCAGGTGTCAACCTAGACCGACATTTAAACTCGGCTGAGCCCTCGGCCGAGCCCTCATTCAGGGATCTGTATAGATCAACCTGGAGACTAGTGGTGAGAACACGCCTAGGGTCGAGGAGACTTCGGCTTATGGCTCGAAAGAGCATTTCGACCTTGATCTGGGGAGATCCCGAGCTCCGTCGGGATTTTGTCGATCGTTATGGTATATAAACAAGTGGATGCAATAATATAGATGCCAAGGGAAAGGTACCTTTCGCACCATCGAAGCCGAGCAGTTCAGGTAGAGGTAGCCAATTCCGCTCTGCGACCGGCTCTTAGAGGCATTCTTTGGCTTGTAGTCCGCTTCCGCAGGTAACATTGCCCATTGCAGAATGAAACGGCGCTTTGTTCAGGGCCTCGCGCAACAGCGTAGCCTGCTCCAGCCGATCAGGGGAGAAAACCGCGGTCATTCTGTTTCAGGCACGTCCGCGCGTTGTAGGGTCTGCTAAGGTCCCACCCCATTAATGTCTTTCCGAGGTCGAGGGAGTTTGGGCTCACTGTCGGCCTGGCGACGCTTTCCGAGGTTGAGGGAGTTTGGGACTCTACTGTCGACCCACGGAGCATCTCGACCTTAGTCGAGGGATCGAGCATGAGGCCGAGGGAGCTTGGGCTTGCTGTCGACCTGGTGACGCTTCCCGAGGTCGAGGAAGTTTGGGACTCTACTGTCGACTCACGGGGCATCCCGACCTTAGTCGAGGGATCGAGCACGAGGTCGAGGAAGCTTGGGCTCGCTGTCGACCTAGTGACGCTTCCCGAGGTCGAGAAAGTTTGGGACTCTACTGTCGACTCACGGGGCATCCCGACCTTAGTCGAGGGATCATGCGCAAGGTCGAGGGATCTGGGAACGCGCTATCGACCTGCGATTCTTTCCGAGGTCGAGGGAGTTTGGGACTCTATTGTCGACTCACGGGGCATCCCGACCTTAGTCGAGGGATCGTGCACAAGGTCGAGGGGTCTAGGAACACACTATCGACCTGCGATGCTTTCCGAGGTCAAGGAAGTTTGGGACTCTACTGTCGACTCACGGGGCATCCCGACCTTAGTCGAGGGATCGTGCATAAGGTCAAGGGGTCTGGGAACGCACTATCGACCTGCGACGCTTTTCGAGATCGAGGAAGTTTGGGACTCTACTGTCGACGCACGAGGCATCCTGACCTTAGTCGAGGGATCTTGCGCAAGGTCGAGGGGTCTGGGAATGCGATATTGACCTGCGACGCTTTCCGAGGTTGAGGGAGTTTGGGACTCTACTGTCGACTCACGGGATATCCTGACCTTAGTCGAGGGATCGTGCGTAAGGTCGAGGGGTCTGGGAACGCGCTATCGACCTGCGACGCTTTCCGAGGTCGAGGGAGTTTGGGACTCTACTGTCGACTCACGGGGCATCCCGACTTTAGTCGAGGTATTTGAGGAAGATCGAGACCGAGCTCGATATCAGCGTGGTGAGGTGCTTCAGGCTAGACTGGAGCATCTGAGCTTGGTCGAGTAGTCCGAGGATCACAAATATCCCAATATCAGAAGAAACATAATTAAATGATTGCAGATTATCATAAAGAGATGGGACCCATGCCCTTGATCACCGAGAACCCCTCAGGGTTCTACTGGTAGTGCATCCGAAGGTTTTCGAAATTCTAGCTCCGCGGGATGAGGGTCCCGTCGAGGAATTCCAACTAGTATGCTCCGAGCCGCTGGACACGCACGATCCTGTAAGGTCCTTCCCAATTAGGGGCCAGTTTTCCCTACTCGGTTGGCTGAGAAGCTTCAGCTCTTCTGAGGACGACGTCTCCCATTTTGAAGGACTTGGCCTTGACTTTGGTGTTGTAGTACTGCGCCGTCTTCCGTTGGTACCTTATCATGCGGACTCAGACGGCTTCCCTCGCCTCTTCGACGAGGTCCAAATTGTTTCTGAGCTGAGAGGAGTTGGAGTCAGCGTCGTAGCACTCCACCCTTGGTGAGGGGAGTCCGATCTCCAAAGGGATAACAACCTCCGTTCCGTATGCCAGGTTAAAGGGGGTCTCGCCGGTAGGTAGTCGAAATGTGGCCCGGTAGGCCCAGAGAACATTATATAGGTCTTCGACCCACTACCCCTTGGATCGGTCGAGCCCGGCCTTGAGCCCTTGCAAAATAGTGCGATTTGTTACCTCGGTTTCTCCATTCGTCTGTGGATGGGCGACCGAGGTGAAGCGGTGATTGATGCCGAGCTCGGAGCAGAATTCTCTAAAATGAACGTTGTCGAACTGGCGGCCGTTGTCAGATATAAGGATACGGGGAGAGTCCAAATCTGCAGATTATCGACTTCCAAATAAAGTTCCGCATCTTTTGCTCAGTAATTCGGGCCACTGGCTCGGCCTCGACCCACTTGGTAAAGTAGTCGATGGAGACAACCAAAAATTTTCTCTGCCCGATTTCAGGAGAAATAGCCTCAGGATGTCGATTCCCCATTGGGCGAATGGCTAGGGGGCACCGATCGAGGTCAGCGGGGCCGAAGGTCGGCGCTGGATATTGGCGTTTCGCTGGCATCGGCGCACCTTCGGACAAAATCCATGGCGTCCTTTTGGAGTGTGGGCCAAAAGTATCCTTAGCGCAAGATTTTATGAGCCAGTGCTCGGCCTCCCAGATGGTTCCCTCATATCCCTTCATAGACCTCTCGCATATCATAATCCGCCTCTGACGGGCGGAGACATCTGAGGAAGGGAGAGGTGAAGGATTTTCGTGTTAGATGTATGCCCTAGAAGCCAATCTGGCTGACACATTATTAATTCTAGGGACATAATTTTGTACTTGACTATTTATTATTGAATAAATAAAAGGCATCTTTTTATTCATATTATTTATGTGTCTATGAATCGTCCAAGAAATTAATAAGATGATGATGCATATTCTCAAGAGTTGAGAATTTGAGCCATGTATCATTGGTGATTAATTTCTAAATGCTCCTGATCAATGGATCATCACGAGGACGGTGATCGATCCGATCAGTACACAGATCACTTTCCTTCTGGATGGACGAGACTTGAGTCCACAGTGTAGGGACACTGAAGTGATAGTGCAGGTGCTTGTTAGAGAACAAGGGTACTGAGCGTGACCAAGACAAGAAGTCACTTGGATGTCTATCCACTCGTCAGTGACTTGCTTGATGTTGCAGTAGTGTGACTGGTCCTTTGACCTGCGGTGCTTCGGCTACTCACAGTGAGGTTATTGTAGTTTGACTGCACACATACATGGTCTCTAGCCATATGGGTCCATGCAGTGTAGATTGGCTGCAGTAGGTTCACTGTAGGAGTAGGGTATGCACCTACAAGGAATCTATCGATCTTGATAGAAGAGGAGTGATCCTATGTGATTTGTTAGACTGAGTTCTAAGACCTTGGCTAGGGCAGTAATATAAAGTGGAGAAAGAGTTTTCCACTATCGAACTCGAGTCGAATAAATCTTGACATATGACAGACGATGGGGTTTGACGAGTTGTCCATGACCTCCGTCCTGTAGGGATCCACGATAGTAGGACTGTATCACACGTTAACTGCACCTAGAGGTTCATCATTCCATTCTGCTGGGTAGCCACTACATGCTGCTAGGTGTCACTGGTGGATGGTGGGACTCACAGGGATTATCTCGATGATCGATAAACCCAAATGAGTTGAGTTGGAATCGTTCCAACCCATTGAAAGGAGTTTTCAATGATATAGTGATAGAGATCACAATATATCTCACTACCAGTCAGAATAGAACCTATGGGGTCACACACACTAGAAGTATTGACCGATCCGATGGTTGAAAAGTGATTATGAATCACGAGTAATCAATTCGATTGATATTCAGTTGAAGAAGGAAAGGGAATTAATTAATTGGACTTGAAACAAGAGTCCTACTTCGAGTAGGATTCCTAGAGTCCTAATTGGATTAGGACTGGGAATCCTAGTTGGAGTAGGACTGGGATTCCTACTTGGAATAGGATTCCTGCAATCCTAATGAGATTAGGAGTTTTGAATCAAAATTGGATTCCTACTTGGAGTAGGATTTCTAGAGTCCTAATCGGATTAGGACTTCGGATTCAAATAAGAGTCCTAATTGGATTAGGACTAAAATTAAATATGTCCTAATTTGGATTAGGATTTCTTAAGTCACAATTAATTATTAATCTAATGAATCAATAAGACTCCTAATTGGATTAGGATTGAAGAGTTCAATTGAGTCAAAATTGATTTAAGTTCTAATTGGATTAGGACTTACCTAGATTGGATCCTAATTGGTTCACCCTTGGGCTAAGCCTAATTGGATTAGGGCTTGACCACATTAGGGCATTTCAAACCCTACTTAATGTGGATTAGGGTTTACCATGAGGAGGGGAATATGCCCCTCCCTTTTCCATGTGGAGAAGGGAGAAGAGAAAGGTAATTACTCTAGGGCTCCTAGATTGTAGGAGCCCTAGATGGTTATAAAAAGGGGCAAAGGGGGCCGGCGCCCTAGATGAGATCTTCTCCTCCTCCAAGCCGTGGCCACCCCTCTCCCTTCCTTGGTTCAGCCGCCATCAGCAAGGGGAAAAGAAGAAGAGGCGTGCACCTCTCCTTGGCCTCCTTCCTTGGTTCCAACGCAGGGAAGAAAAGAAGGCTGCGTGGGGATTCTTCTTCTTCCTCTTCTTCATCCTTCTTCTTCCTCCTCTCAAGCACAATCAAGGGTTGATTGAAAGAGAGGAAATCAGCCATCAAAAGAAGTCTTTGCAAGGGAGCTAGCACCCCGGGAAGACAAGAGAGCTTTGATCGGATCACTGCTTCGTGTGGATACCCGTAGAGGCCGGGCACTTGAACGGCTTCAAGCGAACCTTCATCCTAGACCACGAACTTCAGTTTGCGGTGATCATCTACCCGCACAAGGTGAAGATCTGATCTTCCTAAAGGTTTAAAAAATTTTAATTCTTATCTAACTACGAACGGTTCATAAAACAACGTTCATGCGATGAACGTCGATCCCGCTTATGCCGATTCCGCTGCCATCTGAATTTTTTTGAAATATCAGCGGCATGGGCGGGTTCCCAACAGTGGTATCAGAGCCTAGGCTTCGTAGATTAAGGTAAGAATTAATTATCTAAAGGCATATTAGATCTGAAAATTGAATGATCATGCATGCTGAAAATTTCTGCATGCAGATTTTTCAGGGGTGCTGATTTTTGCATGCTGATTTTTATGTGATAAAAAGATGATTCTAATTGCATTGTTAATGGGATTACAAAGTTTAGAATCATGATTAGCATGATCAGCAACCTATGTCATGATATAATCAGTTAGTTTTCAGATCTGAAAATTATAATTGTTGCATATGGTGATGATCATAGGATTCAAACCCTTTTGGTATCAAATGTAATGACCTGCGATGTGATCTGCGATGTCACGTAATTTTTTAGATGCTTGCATGCATCTTACTTGATGTTTTGAGAGGCCTGCGTGCCTCCTAAAAGGGAGATGTAATTTATTTTTTATTTTATTTTATATCTGGTTGTATTTCTGTGATGTGATGTACGTCAACGATCAAGTTGAAGACAAGGCATGAGATGAGCAGGGGTCTAAGAAGTTGATGGCGATTGGATCAAGAGTTGGTCAATGATCGAATCAAGAAGGCTTGGAACCAACTCAAGAGTTGAAGACCAGTTGATCGATTGACGTGCATGTGCTTGTAATACGACCTAACTAGAATCCATGATCATCACCTATTTAAAGTTTAGCTTTAATTATTGCTGCGATTATAACTGCCTGCAATGTGCCGTTTGCATGTGATGTGAATGAGAGTCGGGTAGATAGGTTTACATGTGATGTAGCAAACCCAATTGAGACCTAAATCGAAACCTCCTCAATCAAGTCGAGAGTGAACCAACATGAGCAAGTCATATTAGATTAATTGATCTAATTGGTGTCTAGGAAAGCATGAAAGGTGGTTACTTAATTAGGACCTTACTCTCTGAGTAAGGGGAGCCTCCCACCTGCTTACCTGGCCAATTGTTCGATTACCTCTTATGAAGGGCTCAAGTTGCAAACACTAAGACCTGATTAACCAATATTAAGTCAATAGGTCTTCCACTGTAGTAGAGCTGCTAAGGCCTTTCTGATGTTGATTTGTCTCGGCTGGACACAGTGGTCAAGTTACATCGGGGGCTGGACCTCTCTATAGACATGAGATGTTGTAGGGTAAAGGTGGGGTTGGGCACCAATAACTGTTAGGTGAGGACCCAATGACGACTTTATTCCTACGGTTATACGGTGGGTCTGACTTAACTAAGAAATGAGACCAATACTATCCAGCCCAGCCTTGTCCAGTAACCACTCTGAGGAACTGTTAGGTGAGGTTTTCATGACTTAGAGACCAAGTTACACTGCAACATGCTTGAGAAGCATTGTACAAGAGTTGTACATTCATCAATCTATGTGTCACCAATAACTGTTAGGTGAGGTGGCATGTAAATCGGTGGGACCGGAGTACCCACTAGAAACCCTAGTCGTGTGGGATTTCCGTTTTCCTACCACGGGAGTGTGAGGAATTCGAGAAAATAGTGGGAGTTACATTTGTTCTAAAAGACCTTAGAACAGATTAGGATCAAGTACAAAAGTCTAACTAGAATCTTTACTCTCTGAGGATTATAAAGTCAGCTTCTAGACTCTTAACTCATATCCTATAGAACAACCGTTTGACCAAACCCAATTATAAAGATTGGCTCAGCAAATTTCAAAAATCGTTTTGAATTATGAGAAATTCGGGTATATGCTAGACTATGGAATCCCCGTGTTACCAATCCGTCCGATCACTGATCAGCGTAAGACGCTTGTTAAGTGAACGAACAATGACAATAAAGTTAGGTGCTGCACAATGGCATCCATGTCCAATGCATTACAATGCTAGCATGAGAACATGAAGACTGCCAGGGACATATTAAATCACCTGCAAGAGTTGAATGGTGATCAGAGTCACGTAGCTCGGTTTGAAGTGTCCAAGAGGCTCTTCAAAGCCAAGATGCACGATGGGCAGTATGTCCATGATCATGGTTTGACCATGATAAAGGATTTAGAGAAGCTTGAGAAGCTTGGCATGACCATGCACAAGGAATTGCAAACAGATTTGATCCCGCAATCCCTTCCAGCTTCATATGAATAGTTTATAGTAAACTACCATATGAACAAGGTTGTATGCACTAAAATAGAATTGTTAAATAAATTGGTAACTACCTTAGGAACCTTGAAGAAGTTCAAGGGGCATCGTTTTTGCTGTCAAATTGGTTTCTACTTCCAAGAGAGAGTCTATTTGGAAGTAGAAGAAGCCTGCCAAGAAGCAAAAGAGTAAGAAAACACCAAGTAAGGAAGTTCCAAGAAAAAGGCCAATTGCAAGGAAAAGTGTTTCCATTGCATCATGGACGGCCATTGGAAGAGGAACTGTCCTACATACATGGGAAGCATAAAGAATATGAAGGGTGACAGACCTTCAGAAGGTATGTTAGATATGCTCAGGATACTTAGGGACTGTTACCTATTGCTAGCAGAAATTTGATTTCTGTATTTTATTTAGCACCGAAAGATTTTTATTTATTTGAAAAAATAAATTGATTCAACATGGTTTTATGATTGACAGTCTCTATCACATACATATGGATGTATCTGTGAATATATCTGAGCAAACAGAGAATACCATAGGATCTAATAGATCCAAAAATGAGATAAATCTAAAGTATTTATGGCACCTCAGGCTTGGCCATATAGGAGAAGACAGAATAAACAAATTGGAGAAACATGAGCTTTTGGGCTCATTGACTTTCGAGTCATATTTGATTTGTGAATTCTGCCTTCAAGGAAAGATGGCCAAATTATCCTTTGTAGGACATAGGGAGGTCCACTGAAATACTTATCCTAGTACACACTGATGTGTGTGGCCCATTCGATGTGCAGGCTAGGGGTTATAATTTTTTACTTCATTTACCGATGATTACTCACGGTATGGATATGTGTATGAGACACAAATATGAAACTTTTGAAAGGTTCAAAAAGCTTAGATATGAAGTAGAAAAATAAGCACAAAAACTCATTAAGGTTCTTCGATCAGATCGAGGAAGTGAATACCTTAATGGAGAGTTCCGTGATTATCTCAAGGAGAATGGTATAGTTTCATAATGGACTCCTCCTGGTACACCTCAAGCTCAATGGAGTGTCAGAGAGGAGGAATCGGACTCTATTGATATGGTCCAGTCCATGATGAGCTTCACTGATTTACCCTTGTTTCTTTAGATAGATGCCCTATTTTCAGCTATTTACTTGTTGAATAGAGTTTCCTCTAAAGTCCATTCCTACCGCACCATATGAGATATGACATGGTAAGAAATCAAGTCTTGGTCATCTCAAGATTTGGGGATGTCCGGCCCACGTCAAGAGACTACAGGCGGACAAACTAGAGGCTAGGACCATAAGTGCTCGTTTTATAGGATATCCTAAAGAGTCATTAGGATACAATTTTTACGTCTCAGAGGAGCACAATGTGTTTGTGAGCCGTCATGCCATCTTCTTGGAAAACCAGTTTATCCTTGATAGAGGCAGTGGGAGGAAAATTGAGCTTGAAGAGAAAGTCTCTGAAAAGCAACGAGTCATGGATCCTATCGAACCCATTCATACAGAGCCAGTACACGATGTCCCTCAACCACCTCGCAGATCTAGTAGGGTCTCCCATCCTCCCGATAGATACTTAGGTATACTAGAAGAGGATACCGAGGAAATGTTCCTAGTGGGAGATAGGGATCACATACAGGATCCCAAAACCTACAACGAGGCGATATCTGATATCGATTCCGAGAAATGGTTGGAAGCTATGAAGTCAGAGTTAGACTCCATGCATTCCAACCAAGTCTGGACCTTAGTAGATCCACCAGAAGGTATTGTACCTATTGGATGCAAATGGATCTACAAAAGGAAGATAGGTTCGGATGGAGAGATAGAGACCTATAAGGCAAGGCTTGTGGCAAAAGGGTATAGTCAGCGCGAGGGCATTGACTATCAGGAGACCTTTTCACCTGTAGCCATACTGCTTGCCATTGCAGCATTTTATGATTATGAAATCTGGCAGATGGATGTGAAAACAGCTTTCCTGAATGGATATCTTGATGAAGACATCTATATGGAACAGCCTTTGGGTTTCACTTCCAGTGATGGAGATCACAAGGTCTGCAAGCTGCAAAGGTCCATCTATGGACTAAAGCAAGCATCTCGGAGATGGAACACTCGTTTTCAATGACGCAATCAAAACGTTTGATTTCATCAAAAACGAAGAGGAACCGTGTGTTTTCAAAAAGGTTAGTGGGAGTGCTGTCGTTTTTCTCGTACTGTACGTGGACGACATTCTCCTGATAGGGAATGATATTCCCATACTAACCTCGGTCAAGGTCAGGTTGTCAAAAAGGTTCTCCATGAAAGACCTTGGGGAAGCATCCTATATTTTGGGAATAAAGGTCTATAGAGATAGATCTAAAAGGATGCTTGGCCTATCACAGAAGATGTACATAGAGGAAGTGCTGAAAAGGTTCAGCATGAAAAACTCTAAAAGGGGTCTCTTACCCCTAAGGCATGGAATTAATCTCTCCAAGAAGATGTGACCCAACACATCTGAAGAGATTCAACGCATGAGCAAGATCCCCTATGCATCAAGCAATAGGGAGCCTCATGTATGCCATGCTATGTACATGACTTGATATAGTACATGCTGTGAATGTCACGAGCATATGTCAATCAGATCCAGGCAAAAAGCACTGGATAGCTGTGAAGAACAGTCCTAAGTACTTGAGAAGAACTAAAGACTTGTTCTTGGTTTTTGGGAGAAGATCAGAGTTGAAGGTAGAAGGATGCACACATATTGATGATAGAAAGTCTACATCAGAATATGTGCAATGGTGGTTCAATAAATTGGAAGAGTTCCAAACAACCGATCATTATAGATTCTACCTTAGAAGCTGAATGTTAAGCCGTCTCTAAGGGTGCAGTGGAAATCTTTTGGTTTAAAAAGTTCATTGCAGAGTTAGGTGTAATGTCATCAGATGTCATAAACACTCTGCTGCGATAACAAAGGCACCATAGCACTAGCTAAGGAGCCAAAGGTCTCACCAGAAATCGAAGCACATAGAGCGGCAGTTTAACCTAATAAGCGACTACCTCGAAAGAAAATAAGTAGAGGATCAGAGAGTAGACTCCGCGGATAACGTGGCAGACCCGTTCACTAAGCAGCTAAGTCAGCAAAAGACTGAAGCCCACCTTGAGAAGATGGGGCTTAGATATATGACTGATTGGCTTTAGTGCAAGTGGGAGATTGTTAGATGTATGCCCTAGAAGCCAATCTGGCTGACACATTATTAATTCTAGGGACATAATTTTGTACTTGACTATTTATTATTGAATAAATAAAAGGCATCTTTTATTCATATTATTTATGTGTCTATGAATCGTCCAAGAAATTAATAAGATGATGATGCATATTCTCAAGAGTTGAGAATTTGAACCATGTATCATTGGTGATTAATTTCTAAATGCTCCTGATCAATGGATCATCACGAGGACGGTGATCGATCCGATCAGTACACAGATCACTTTCCTTCTGGATGGACGAGACTTGAGTCCACAGTGTAGGGACACTGAAGTGATAGTGCAGGTGCTTGTTAGAGAACAAGGGTACTGAGCGTGACCAAGACAAGAAGTCACTTGGATGTCTATCCACTCGTCAGTGACTTGCTTGATGTTGCAGTAGTGTGACTGGTCCTTTGACCTGCGGTGCTTCAGCTACTCACAGTGAGGTTATTGTAGTTTGACTGCACACATACATGGTCTCTAGCCATATGGGTCCATGCAGTGTAGATTAGCTGCAGTAGGTTCACTGTAGGAGTAGGGTATGCACCTACAAGGAATCTATCGACCTTGATAGAAGAGGAGTGATCCTATGTGATTTGTTAGACTGAGTTCTAAGACCTTGGCCAGGGCAGTAATATAAAGTGGAGAAAGAGTTTTCCACTATCGAACTCGAGTCGAATAAATCTTGACATATGACAGACGATGGGGTTTGACGAGTTGTCCATGACCTCCGTCCTGTAGGGATCCACGATAGTAGGACTGTATCACACGTTAACTGCACCTAGAGGTTCATCATTCCATTCTGCTGGGTAGCCACTACATGCTGCTAGGTGTCACTGGTGGATGGTGGGACTCACAGGGATTATCTCGATGATCGATAAACCCAAATGAGTTGAGTTGGAATCGTTCCAACCCATTGAAAGGAGTTTTCAATGATATAGTGATAGAGATCACAATATATCTCACTACCAGTCAGAATAGAACCTATGGGGTCACACACACTAGAAGTATTGACCGATCTGATGGTTGAAAAGTGATTATGAATCACGAGTAATCAATTCGATTGATATTCAGTTGAAGAAGGAAAGGGAATTAATTAATTGGACTTGAAACAAGAGTCCTACTTCGAGTAGGATTCCTAGAGTCCTAATTGGATTAGGACTGGGAATCCTAGTTGGAGTAGGACTGGGATTCCTACTTGGAATAGGATTCCTGCAATCCTAATGAGATTAGGAGTTTTGAATCAAAATTGGATTCCTACTTGGAGTAGGATTCCTAGAGTCCTAATCGGATTAGGACTTCGGATTCAAATAAGAGTCCTAATTGGATTAGGACTAAAATTAAATATGTCCTAATTTGGATTAGGATTTCTTAAGTCACAATTAATTATTAATCTAATGAATCAATAAGACTCCTAATTGGATTAGGATTGAAGAGTTCAATTAAGTCAAAATTGATTTAAGTTCTAATTGGATTAGGACTTACCTAGATTGGATCCTAATTGGTTCACCCTTGGGCTAAGCCTAATTGGATTAGGGCTTGACCACATTAGGGCATTTCAAACCCTACTTAATGTGGATTAGGGTTTACCATGAGGAGGGGAATATGCCCCTCCCTTTTCCATGTGGAGAAGGGAGAAGAGAAAGGTAATTACTCTAGGGCTCCTAGATTGTAGGAGCCCTAGATGGTTATAAAAAGGGGCAAAGGGGGCCGGCGCCCTAGATGAGATCTTCTCCTCCTCCAAGCCGTGGCCACCCCTCTCCCTTCCTTGGTTCAGCCGCCATCAGCAAGGGGAAAAGAAGAAGAGGCGTGCACCTCTCCTTGGCCTCCTTCCTTGGTTCCAACGCAGGGAAGAAAAGAAGGCTGCGTGGGGATTCTTTTTCTTCCTCTTCTTCATCCTTCTTCTTCCTCCTCTCAAGCACAATCAAGGGTTGATTGAAAGAGAGGAAATCAGCCATCAAAAGAAGTCTTTGCAAGGGAGCTAGCAACCCGGGAAGACAAGAGAGCTTTGATCGGATCACTGCTTCGTGTGGATACCTGTAGAGGCCGGGCACTTGAACGGCTTCAAGCGAACCTTCATCCTAGACCACGAACTTCAGTTTGCGGTGATCATCTACCCGCACAAGGTGAAGATCTGATCTTCCTAAAGGTTTAAAAAATTTTAATTCTTATCTAACTACGAACGGTTCATAAAACAACGTTCATGCGATGAACGTCGATCCCGCTTATGCCGATTCCGCTGCCATCTGAATTTTTTTGAAATATCAGCGGCATGGGCGGGTTCCCAACATTTTGGTAGAGCTTGCCTTCATATAATATGAATCGGGAGGCTAAACGCCTGATTCGGCGAGCCTCGAGCTCATCATTGGGGAGGATTTCACTTTGTAGATAGTTGACGAGCTCGTCCATCCAGCTCGGTTCAATTTCAATACAGAGGGTCGGCTCAAGCTCCTCCATGCTAGGCATTTGAAGATATTCGAGCATTGTTGCCTTAGGAAGCTCGCTCATGCAGGAGGTCGCCAACTTCGACAGTTCGTCTGCTCTCAGGTTCTCTATCCTGGGAATATGCTGGATGTTGAAGGAGCTCATAGTAGAGGTGAGGTCCCGTACCTTCTGGAAATATTTCTGCATTGATGGTTCTCTTGCTTCGAAGTCTCCGAGGATTTGGCTTACGACCAGTTGGGAGTCGCTGAAGACCTTCAGGTCTTCGGCTTTTAGCTCCTTCGCCAATTTGAGCCCGGCGATGAGCGCCTCATACTCTGCCTCATTGTTCGAGGCCGAAAACTCGAGGCGTAGGGCCTGCTCTGCAACTACCCCACCCGGGCTTGTAAGGATAAGACCGGCTCCGCTACCCCCCGAGGTCGAGGAGCCGTCCACATATAGGACCCATGGCTGCCCCGGGGTTTCCTTTGTTGGCATGAGTGGGTGCTCGGGGTCGTCCGGCAAAGTGCACTCCACGATGAAATCGGCGAGCACCTGAGCTTTGATTGCCGGCCTTGGACGGTATTCGAGGTCGAACTCTCCGAGCTCGACTGCCCACTTGGCAAACCTCCCAGCACGATCCGACCGCTGCAGAATCTGCTTCATTGGTTGGTCGGTCAGTATGGCCATAGTGTGGGCCTGGAAGTAGGGTTGGAGCCTCCGAGCTGAGATGACCAGGGCAAAAGTTGTTTTCTCCAATTTGGAGTATCTTGTCTCAGCATCCCTCAGGACCCGGCAGGTGTAGTACACTGGTCTTTGGAGCTTATTCTCTTCTCGTACCAGGACTGAACTCACCGCAATCGGGGAGATGGCCAAGTACAAATAGAGGAGCTCGCCCTGCTGGGATTTGGTGAGCAGCGGCGGAGAGGCGAGAAGGTGCCTAAGCTCTTCAAAAGCTTGCTGGCATTCCTCCGACCATAAGAAATCCTTCGGTCGCTTGAGGATTTTAAAGAATGGGAGGCACCGCTTGGCCGACCTAGAGACGAATCTCCCCAGAGTCGCGATCCACCCGGTGAGCCGCTGTACCTCCTTAACTATTTTTGGCGGCACCATCTCCTGCAGCGCCCGGATTTTTTTGGGGTTTGCCTCAATCCCCCGTTGGGTTACCACGAACCCGAGGAACTTGCCAGAGGTGACTCCGAAAGCGCACTTGGTAGGGTTGAGCTTCATTTGGTATTTTCTGAGTGTGGAGAACGCTTCATTGAGGTCGGCTATATGGTGCTCCGCCGTCCAGCTCTTTACCAACATGTCGTCCATATAGACTTCCATGTTCCGGCCTATCTGATCTTTGAAGATCTTGCCGACCAGCCTTTGATATATCGCTCCGGCATTCTTCAACTCGAACGACATCATTTTATAACAATAGAGGCCCTTGTCGGTGATAAAGGCCGTCTTCTCCTCGTCTTCGGGCACCATTCGGATTTTATTATATCCCGAAAAGGCGTCCATGAAGGTCAGCAGTTGATGTCCCGAGGTGGAGTCGACGAGCTGGTCGATACTGGAAAGTGGAAAGCTGTCCTTTGGGCAAGCTTTGTTCAAGTCAGTGTAGTCCACGCAAATGCGCTATTTTTCGTTGGATTTCTTCACGAGGACCACGTTGGCAAGCCAGTCTGGATAGGAGACCTCCCGGATGAAGCCGGCCTCGAGGAGTTTGTCCACCTCCTCTGCCGCTGCTCATTGTCATTCTGGGGTGGAGCCCCATTTCTTCTGCCGCACGGGTCTGCAGGTCGGCTTCACTTGGAGCCGGTGGACCATGACCTCAGGGTCGATTCCCGGCATGTCGGCAGGTGACCAGGCAAATACATCTATGTTGGCCCGTAGGAAATCGATCAGGCGGTCCCTTTCGAGGGGCTCAGGCCAGAGCCGACCTGCACGGTTAGCTCTGGGCAATTTTATCTCAATGGAACTTAGGTAAGGAGCTCACCGGGTTCTACCCGTTCCTGGTACGAGTCATCCCGCACCTCCAGGGTCTCGATGGGCAGCGCTTGGTCTGACGCCTGGGTGGGCGCCTCGACCGCTTGCTTATTTTGGCTCAGGGTTTTAGCCGGTTGTTTTGCCTTATGAGTCGCCATATAGCACTGCTTAGCTATCAGCTGGTCCCCACGGACTTCGCCTACTCCTTGGTTGGTGGGGAATCGTACGAGCAAGTGGTAAGTCGAAACCATAGCTCGGAGGGCATTTAGCCCTGGTCGTCCGAGAATGGCGTTGTAGGCCGAAGGCAGGCAAACTGCAAGGAAGTCCGTCCTTATAGTGCTTTTTTTGAGAAGCGAGCCCGACCGTGACAAGAAGGCCGACCTCGCCCTCGATCGGGACCGAATCCCCGGTGAATCCGACAAGTGGAGCATTCATTCTCCGAAGCTGGCTTTCCATCATCCCCATTTTTTGATAGGCGTCGTAGTACAAAACATTTGCTGAGCTTCCATTATCAACTAGGACGCGCTTTACATCAAATTTATTTATAATCATGGAGATGACCACAGCGTCATCATGAGGAGTTTCAACTCCTTTCAAGTCCTCGTCTGAGAACAAGATGGTTTCAGAAGTGCGCGGACGCTTTGGGGGAACCTTTCCTTGGCGAGCCCTCCGACCGAGGTTCCTCCAATGGTGTTGATAGTGCCGTCGATGAGTCTGTTGGCATTTGGATCTTCGGGCTGTTCGGTGTTTTCTGCTGGCCTCCTTTCCTCGCGTCGGTTTCGTACGAACCGGTTTAGCACTCCGCGACAGATGAGCGCCTCGATCTCGTCCCGGAGCTGGAAGCAATCCTCCGTATTATGGCCGTGGTCTCGGTGGAAGCGGCAGTACTTCCTAGGATTGCGGTAAGCTCTGGGATCCCGTATCGGGGGTGGAGGCCGGAAATAATCTCGGCCCTCGATCTCCATTAGGATCTCTGTCCGGGAAGCGTTGAGGGGAGTGTAATTCTCATACCTCCCCGAGGGTACCCGTGGCCGTGCTAGAGATCTTGGTCGGGGCGGAGACCTTGGTCTGCGCTATCCCTGCTGCCGAGGCGGACTCCTTAGCCGTGGCAGATTTTTGTTTCGGTGAGGAGACGGGCTTCTCTGGCGGCCGCGCTCCTCGCTGCGCTTCTTCTGCTTCTTCGAAGCCTGCTCGGTCGCACCCCGCCTGGAGGCGACGGCCTCCTCGGCCTTTGCATACTTCCGAGCTCGGGCCAGCATCTCGGTGAAGTCGACGGGGAAACTCTTCTCAATGGAGAAAAGGAATCTGTAGGAGCGAGCCCCAGTCTTCAGTGCGGACATGGCTATCGACTGGTCGAGCTCGCGGACCTCCCAGGTTGTAGTGGTGAAGCAGTCGAGATACTCTCTGAGGGATTCCCCCTCCCGCAGCTTGACGTCCAGGAGGGAGTCCGATGTTCGCCGCTGGCGCCGGCTGGCCGCAAAGTTGGTGGCGAACTGTCTGCCGAGCTGCTCAAAAGAGAAGACCGTGCTCGGCTTTAGCCTAGAAAACCAAAGCCAAGCCGTTCCTCGGAGGGTCGCTGGGAAGGCTTTACAGAGTACAGCCTCCGAGGACCCTTGCAATGCCATAAGGGCTCGGTAGCTCTCCAGGTGGTCGAGGAGGTCGGTCATCCCGTTGTAGGGCTCCACGTGGGGCATTTTAAACCTCGGTGGGACTAGCTCGTCCTCAATCTGGCGGGAGAAGGGGAACTTGGTGGTAAATTCGAAGTCACCCTCGCGTCTTGCCCTCCTGCTATGGAGCGCCTCAATCTGGCGCTCAAGATTTTCGACCTTCCTGTCGAGCTCCCCAGCTTGGGAGATTGCCACAGTAGTCTGCTCCGGCTCATGACGGTCTGGGGCTGACTCAGCTTCTGAGAGCTGCGGCCTCCTGTCTAGGCTCCTCCCCAGTAGTTCTCTCCGGGGAGAGGCTCGTTCTTCATTATTAGCCCTGGAGGAGCCACGAAGATTTTGGCCCTGGGGGATCGGTCCGTTTGTGATAAGTGCTTGATAATCTATAATTTAGTTATCTTTTCATAGCACTTATCAATATTCTTAAACTGATAAATACGTATTTTACCATGAAATTGAATGATCATTGAAATAAATTTAAAATATGGTAAAAAGCAAATAATTCTTTTCTTAAATCAGACTCTGAACTTGTCTCTCTCTTGTTTGCAATCTTTCATGAAAATTACAGGAAAACATATAAGGAGGAGATTGTGTTGACCCGGTTTGGTAACCTGATAGAATTGTAGTCAAGCTAAGGTTATAATTAAATGGGTTTTGGTCCTGATTCGATCGAAAGTTACAATTAATTTTGTATGGGGCAGAGGTTTGATTAACCCTTTTTATTAGGTCACGGTCCTGTTTTTAGTCTTGTCTAGTCGAGTTCGATCTGAAGCAGCTTAGCAAGAATTAAATTTAAATGACAATGGGCTCAAGGACAAGTCAACCATCATGACCCACCTCAAACCCAAAGTCAATTCCCAACCAATTCCTTACCTGCCTTCATATAAAATTTATAAATTTAAAACAAAAAAAGGAAAATAATGAATATAATAAAATAAATAAAAATAATTCCGGGGAGAATCACTTATTCACTGTTCATATGAACAGTGTCCCGTAAAAACACTGTTCATATGAACAGTGAGAAATAATGTAATAATAATAATAATAATAATAATAAATATTAAAACTCTTTCACTGTTTATCTCCTTCCTCCCGTTATCTAGCCTTCCCGTGATCCCGCCTCACAGAGCGCCCCCCTGCCCGTTCCAGCCACGCGTCACAGCCGACGCTCCAATCCTCCACGCGGTGCAGCCGGCGACCAGATCCTCTGCCTCTTCATCCGCCTGCATCCCCGCCTCCGCACAGCTGCCGTTCCGGGCGTCCGAGACAAGCTACGCATGCTCCCAGCGTATCACGCGATGAACCAGGCCGCCTTCCGTGCACCCAGCTATCTCCCAGATCTCCTCTCATCCCGCGGTGCAGCCGGCGACCAGATCCCCCCCAGCTCCATTCCGCTGATCCCGCGGCCCTTCATCCTCTTCGTCCACGATCTGCCTTCCGGCATCACGCCCCGGAATCAGCCGGCCGTGATCTCTTCTTCCTTCCCGAACGAGCACTCCGGACAGCTATAAAAGGAGGAGGGTGGCCATCGGTGAGGGGGGCGGAGAGCTCGGTTTGAAGAACGGTGGGGAGGCGACGGTTTGAAGAACAGAGGAGGAGCCTCTGTTCGGAAGAGAAAGAAATAAAAAAAAGAGAGAAAGGAGGGGGGAAAGAGAATAGTTTGTGATATATTGGGAATAATGGGAGGTGAAGGCTTTCATTTGAAGATGGGAGGTCATCCGGAAGCCATGCGCGGCTAAACGTCTAGTCTAGGGCTGGATGAAGCCTTAGCAATGTATCAGGGCATTGTAGTTCTTATTTTTATTATTATTTTGGAGCTTGTTTAAATTCTTATTTTCAATGAAATATTCCTTTATGATATTTAAACTTTGAGCATGCTAGTTACTAATCATGTTTGCTAAAGTAGTCTAAGATGATTCATGCCTAGGAAAATGAAGTGTGCTGCATCCTAGATTAGCATACTTAGGTAGACACTTCATGCTACACCGAAGATGGATCTTCCTAACACTCTTTATGCTTTTATTTTAAAAGGCTTGTAGCCAATTTGCATGCCTCTCCAAAAGATAAAAATTAAGAACACAGTCCCTAATGCAATGCTACGCGGTGGATTCCAAACCCTAGATCTATCTACTTTGATAAATTTCAATTCGTACTCATAGATTAATTTAGTTAAATCAAGTTAGCAAATCCTTCTTCTTGATTTATTTTTAAAAGAAAAAATAACTTATTCTTCAATCCCTGTGGACCGACACCCGTAATCACTATCCTACAGGATACGTGCTATTGCGTGGTTTATTTTTGAAATTGAAAGAACCGATCAATTTTTGGCGCCGTTGCCGGGGATTGCTTGCATAGTTATTTTTTCTATCATTAA
Source organism: Phoenix dactylifera (assembly GCF_009389715.1). Taxonomy (NCBI): domain Eukaryota; kingdom Viridiplantae; phylum Streptophyta; class Magnoliopsida; order Arecales; family Arecaceae; genus Phoenix; species Phoenix dactylifera. The sequence goes on from NW_024069492.1 coordinate 37,537, forward strand.
AAAAATAATTAATTTAAAAAAAACTTTCAATATATATATATATATATAAATTATTTTCTATTATTGTTACTTTTCTTATCTCTTTTTTCTCTTCTACTAATTTTTTTAAATTTTCTTTTGATCTTATTTGATCAGGAATCGAAGGAAAAATCTGGGATGATCAAAAAGAGAACTGCTGGAAAAGGAATGCTGTAGAGGTTTGCCTAAAAAAAAAATTAAATTGCTGGGGAAATTTTCTTCGGTAACCTCTAAACCTTTCTATTTAAATTAATTATTAGCTTGAAATTTTGTGGTGATTGTTTGATTTTAATTTCAGCAAAAGTGTGAATGCATGCTTGATACACATACACCAATTAATCTGCACTTAGTAAGGGCAATCACTCCAACAAGATAAGAGCTGGATTTCATCACCGGACTCTTGCCCAATTTAGGTGAACTCAATCTCACATAGTGTCACTTTAATTAAAATCAATTAGACATTGGCCCCTAGGGACATTCGAGCTCAATAGGACGAAGATCACCGAAAGTTGCACCAATTTCGCTCTGTGGCTTAGTTGATGTCTAGGCAAGCTTTGTCCCTATAAGGGAGACAGTTCATCTGTTCGAGGCAAGTGGGTTTTAAGTGGGACCTTTGCGAATGCATCGTGACCCCTCCACTTACCTGGGAGCTTACCTGGTCAACTCGGTTCATTAGACCGGATTGGAGGCTTAGGTGCCCTCTTCAAACCAGTTAGGAGCTGTCTAGTGATTTTAGGACAAAGACTAGGATTGATATGCTTTTCTCTTTTATTGCATGCTTGATTGATCGAGTACTAGTGTATGCAAGGTAGTCGTTCTAGAGTACGAAACCTATTACCTTTTGACCCTGAAATAGAACGAACCCTTAGGAATATTCGAGCTAAGATCAAAACATTAGGATCATCCCCACCTCCTGAGATGGCTGAAGAACAACCCAAACTCCTGAGGAAGTACTTTACTCTCACCATTTACACTTTCCCATCTTGTATTCGATTATCTGAAGTAGCAGCGGTACAATATGAAATAAAAGTCTAGTGTGATCCAAATGCTCCCATCTTTTTATGGGCTCACCAATGAAGACCCATATAAACACCTAGATGAATTCCTTGAGATTTGCACCACTGTCAAGATTCAGAACTTCACTGATGATGCTCTGAAACTTAGTTTATTTCCCTTCTCCCTTAAAGATAGAGCCAAACAATGGCTGAATTCTTTAGAAGCTAACTCGATTCGTTCTTGGGATCAAATGCCAACAAGAATTCCTTAAAAAATACTTTCCTATAGGAAGAACGAACCAGTTTAGACGTGCCATTACAAGCTTCTCCCAAACCGAGGGAGAAGAATTTCATGAAACTTGGGAGAGATTTCGGGACCTAATCCGTAAATGCCCTCATCATCAAATACCTAAGTGGCAGCTAGTGCAATATTTTTATGACGGTTTGACTGAACGAAACCGTCAGATGATCGATGCTGCATGCGGGGGGACTTTCATGCTTCGAAATGAGCATGAAGCATGGCAACTATTTGAAAATCTTAATGAAAACTCCCTCCACCATGCTTCATGTTCTCGTCAAGCACCTCCGAGTTCTCAAAGAAAAGGGATCATTTGTGAAATAAGTCATTCTATGGACCTGTCTAGCAAGGTAGATGCATTATCCCATAAGATTGACCAACTGATGATAGGAGGACATGTCATTAGCTCTTCCCAAGTACAAGTGTGTGCTATCTGTTCTAGCCCCTCACATCCTATTCATGAGTGCCCATCAGCACCCCAATTTCCCGAACTCGTACAAGAACATATCAATGCTGCTCAAACACAGCCCAGACCGGGTAATGACCCATTTTCTAATACATATAATCCGGGATGGCGGAATCATCCAAATTTCTCTTGGAGACAGCAAGCTTCGAACTCTACCCAACCCCACTCTCAAAATTTTCAAAACCCTCAGAATTTTCATCTCTACCGTCCCTCAACTCAATTTCAATACCCTCCCCCTCCAACCCAAAGAAATACAGCCTTTGAGGAGAAAGTGTTGACTGCCCTTCAAGGTTTGGAGGCAAATACACAACTATAGCACTCTCACACGCAATCAATTGCTAAGCTAGAATCCCAAATAGGTCAACTAGCCAATGCATTAAACAAACGAGAATAAGGTAAGCTTCCAAGTCAACCAATGAGTAATCCAAGGGGACAATACGTGGCTCAAGAAACTCGACTAAATCATGAGCAAAGCCAATGCTTTGACTACCCTAAGGAGTGGTCGTATAATAGATAATAAGGTTGGGGAGGGTAACAATAAGGAAGGTGTTGCCCAAAGTGACAATCCAAGAGGGGGGGGGGGGGTGAATTGGTTTCTTCTAAATTTTGGTGTTTTAAAAACTTTCTTAATTAAGTGCGGTGGTTGCTTTCTTAGATTATTTGAAAGAGTTAAACTGGAATAAAGATGGAAGATAATGCAAGAGTAAATGTAAACACAAGCACAACACAAACACAACAATATATAGTGGTTCGGTGCTCTCCTTAGCACCTACGTCCACTCCCCAAGCGACCCCTTGGGATTTCACTATAATCTCGCGGATTACAGTTGGATTGTTTTCCGGGCTCACAATCCAAAAACCTTTGTTGGTTTTACGGGCTCACCAACGAACCTATACACTTTGGTTTTCCGGGTTCACCAAAAACCTTTGTTGGTTTTGCGGGCTCACCAACGAACCTATACACTTTGGTTTTCCGGGTTCACCAAAAACCTTTGTTGGTTTTGCGGGCTCACCAACGAACCTTTACAAATAGTTCGTCAAACAAAAAGAAAGATTCAAACTCCTAAATGAGCAAATGTAACAATATGAACTACAAAGAAGAGTTAGAGAATATTTATCGCTTTGAAGTTGCTTCTCTCTTCTTTTTCAAGGATGCTTCACTTCTTCAAGGGAGGATGGAGCTCTTGATGCCTCTTTGAAACTGCTCAATCCCTTTCTTTGATTGTTGAATGAAGCTCTTGATGAAGGAGATTAGGGCACTTTTGTTTTCTTGTGTATTCCTTGATATTTCTCTCCAAAAGATATTTTCTCTGATGAATAGTGCCCCTTTAAATAGTTTCCAACCTTCTTTGGACAAGCCCCAATGGTCAGATTTGAAAAACTAGCCGTTACTCACCTTGGGAAGAGCAAAAAGTACATCTGCAGAACTAGCCGTTACTGTTCCGCCCGTGTTTGGGTCGGCTCAACCTGTCCTTGGGTCGACCCAACTTTTACTTGGGTCGACTCAAACATTCCTTGGGTCGACCCTCTCAGAAACCACAAAAACCTGAATTTCAGCCTTCCTTCTCATGGGTCGACCCAACCAATTTTTGGGTCGACTCAAAGTTCACTTGGGTCGACTCAACTTCTTCTTGGGTCGACCCTCTCAGTAATTCCAGAGAACCGTTTTCTGTCTGTCTTTCTGTCTTGCCTTTGGGTCGACCCTCTCAGGGTTTGGGTCGACTCAAGCTTGGGTCGACTCAACCACTGTTTGGGTCGACCCTCTCAGTAAATCCAGAGAGCTTATTTCCTTCCTGTTTTGAGGTTCTTCAAGGTTGGGTCGACTCATGCTTACCTTGGGTCGACCCAACTCACTGTTCATCTGTGCCATTTTTGCAGGAGTGTGCCAAATGATTTCTTGATGTGCCGGGGTCGACCCAATCAACCTTTGGGTCGACTCAATCCACACTTTGCTGCATTCTCAAGGTTAGATTCATTCAAATGAACAAGAACATGTCTCTATATCAATTCATACAAATATACTGAGAGTAATGAACTTATAAATGAAGTATCAATTTAACTTTTAATATACTCTAGATAATTGCTTGTTAATCATCAAAATAACACTATCATCCTCAATCTCTCCCCTTTTTGATGATTACAAAATAAAGAGTATAAGCCTATTGATACTTGTCTTTAAAATCAGTTTATAGAGGGTTTAAATTGCTGAATTTCAGTTTTGATATATAAGAGTGAAATCTCCCCCTATATCATTCAAATGTTGCCAATTTGTTTTTTTTTTTTTTTTGAATTGCTCCCCCT
>NW_024069493.1:0-41518 GCF_009389715.1 Phoenix dactylifera
CTAGGGGACGACTCCGCTGGTCTGCTTTTTACTTGCGGGGACGACTCCGCAGGTACCGGGGACGTCTCCAGACGTGCCAGTTCTTCCTGTTTGTGCCAGAGACGTCTCTGAGACAACCCGGAGACGTCTCGACTGTCCCTGATCTGTTTTCTTCAACTCAAAAATTCTTCAATAAATTCATAAAAATTATGGGAACTTGCCTAGACATTTCTTAACAATATTCTTAATTAAACACATGAAATCCTCAATTAAATTGTTAAGATAAATGAAATTATACTCTCGTGTTTTGTATTCATCAAAATCCATTAGGTGGTCAACAATCTCCCCCTTTTTGATGATGACAAAACACTGAGTATATGCAAAATTTAAGATTTAAACATATACACAGTATTTGAGTATGTGCAATATAAAATATATTATGTTCTAGAACTAATGCATAGCTAAGTTGCATGAAGTAGAAAACATATATATTTAAAACATACTTCATGATAATGCTTTAGATTTAATCAGCTTAACACATTTCAATTTCAGCTGATTTGTATTCAATTCAAAAACACAAAGCATTATGAGCATATACTTAAATATTTCTCCCCCTTTTTGACAACATCAAAAAGATAGTGAAACATTAAGCACAAAGATAAGAATACTCAAATATTTCTTATTGTACTCTGATTTGCATGTCAAATTATTGCAAGGATATGAAGCATATAACTCAAGGCAATAATATTAGAATCAGATTAATGAGCATAGATTAGAGCCAATTAAGATAATTTCAGAGCAGAACACAGATAGTTTTCTAATCAAGTGTAGGTGGAATCTTCCTTAGGTTAATTCAAGAAGTACCACAAATGATATTCAAGGAAAAAAATATGAGTGGAAATCTAACCTCTCATCAATAAGTATGAAAGCTTGTTCATTTAAGACCTTTTGCCCAATCTATTAGTATTTTATCAACATGAGAGCAATTTAATTGATTTTCAGAGTAAAGATCAAAACTTATATATTTGAAAGACATATCATCATGTTGGATCATTATTTCAAAGTTCTTTTTATGATAATAAGAGCATTGGGGCACAAATACCAAAATATGAATTCATGCAATTTTTGATACATCTTAGAGCTCTTTTAAAGACTTTCTTTTATTTCTTTAGAAAATAAGCACAATTTGATACATAAAATAATGAATTGGCACAAATTGAAGTTCTAAAAGCAAGCCAATTAGGACTCATTAGTGAAGTTCAAAATAGATTTTCTAAGAGATACTCAAGAAAATTTAAACATTATTTCTCCCCCTTTTCATTAAATTAGAGGCTCTTAAGATTTGCAATTTGGTTCATGAGTGATGCATAAGATATACTAACCAAATAACACGCCTCAAGGTGTATCATAAAGATTTTCAGATTTAAATTTCAGATGATACATATTGGAGAGTATTAGAATCACTTTTCATTTAGTATTCTTTCTCTCTCCTTTAGTTATAGATTTATGCGATTAAGTTCCATAAGACCTCTCCTTCTGAAATTTTCTTTCTCCCCCTCAATTGATCATTCCATTTAAGAGTTTAGAATCCTAAGATAATGTTCAATAAATTGTCAATCTCAAAAATATTTTCTATAAGTTTCAGCTTATTTTCATAAGACTCAAGGTTTGAGATAAGACAACCTTTATAGAACTCATCTCAAGGTAAATTAAAGCATGTCTTGCAATATAAGGAGGTTCATCAAAATCAATCCATAAAATTCAAAGTATGCATCAAAATAAAGTGTCTTTGGGATAGGATACTGAATATCTAAAGCTCCCCCTCAAAAGATGCATTCTTCTTTAATCATTTTAAATTGTTGAATTTCAGATTTTAGTGATAAACGTGAATAACACTGAAATTCTGTAATATCGAGAATGTAGAGTAATCTAGTATTATTCCAAAATTTGTAGTAATTACTCTTTCTAATCCTTTACGAACAAGTTATGCTTTCTCTTAATCTTAGAGAAAATGTATAGAAATATTAATCAGAAAATGATTCATTTGAAGCTCAATTTCTTTCAAAAGCATTTACATTTTCTTTCTTTTAGAGTCATTTGAGTGAACTGAAATATTTCTAGTTTTAAGATCATTCACTCTATTGATGGAAGTCTTTAATAATGTAGGAGAGAAAAACATATAGATGATCATTGAAGTATATATTTATAGAACTCAATTTCTTAATCATAGTTTTTCAGCAATGTATACATGAAGCACAATAAATCTTTTTAATATCAAAATAAATCATATATTTAGAAATTTTTGTTTGCAATCAAGATCATCGAAAGACACATCATTTGGACCAATATTAGTACACTTTGAAGATAAGAAATGATATGTTTCGGATGCGTATCGGAGCAATCAACCAAAGGCATCAGAATTAATTCTGTTTTTCTTATTAAGATTTTATTTAGAAATCATATTGAGTTTAAGCTTTATACAAAATCAGATTCTGAATTACATAGGATTTTCAATTGAGGCTTTCAAAATCATAATTTGAGATATGTATCTTCCACATTATAGCTCATCTTAAATCATTAAGATTGAAAACGCATATTTCAATAACATTAGAGCACTTTCAGAATCTTTGTATTTAATTTTGAGTTTTGATACAAAATGGAGGATATTTTAACAAGTATTAGGATATTATGTATCAAAGTTAGGCAAGTAGAAAGATAGATCAAGATTAATTCATTCTGCCTAAATAGAGATATCTTTCTCTTCTCCTTTTTACAAATTTATTTAACTTTCAGATTTTAAAGATGATTGTGAACGACAAATCTGAAATTTCTTTTCAATAATACCCAAAAATTTATGCAGTATTTCAAACATTCAATTAAATTATCTAAGCATGGAGCATTACAAAATATTGAGAACCCATAATTCAAAACATCATACCATATGCACACTATATTAAGTGTTAAGTCATACATTAAAATAATAAGAACAAGCATGTCAAGGATCAAAATCAATTCTTTTCAAATAAACTCCTCCTATTTAAATATTATCTTGCATTGATTTCATCCTTAAATTATGTTTTCAAGTGATAAAAAAGACTTGATTCTTCTTATATACTTTCATTTACTTTGTCTTTCATTTTTACTTTCTTATGCTCTATACTCTATTTGCTCCCTATCCGGTGGAGTTGGGAAGGGGCACGAGGTACTACCACTAGCCTCCCTCTTGTGCCGTCCCTAATATGCCCTACACCGAATAGTTGGGTCAAATAGTGCCGGGTACTACCACTAGCCTCCCCATTGGCACCATCCCTATGATGAGCAATATAGAAAGGTTAAAATGTTTACTTCAAACTCTCCCTGTTTGAGTGTAATTAATTATGATTTTATCCCTTCCAAATGTGCCGAATATATTATGCTTGTTTTTTTTTTAAGATTGAAGTACTTGCCTTTGCTCAGATTTTTCATCTCTTGAACAATGTCCATTTTCTTTTCTTTATCTCTCTCTCTTTTTGTTATTCTCAAGTAATTACATGAAAGAGCAGAATAAAGAAATAATGATGTATCGTATATAGAGTATATCATGCAAACACTTTTTATTGTGCCCAAGAATTCAGCTTCTCACAAGTCATTTAAATCAGAGTTTTAATCATATACTTGTGTATTTCATGGTTATGATACATAGCAAGAATATTTTAGATTGGCAAACCATGAAACAATTTCTAAAAGTATAAGTCAGTCAATACACATATAGACATGATATCAAAAATTAATAATTAAAGAATTTAATCATGCCATAATAGGATTTAAGTTATTGACTTTGCTCAATTAATTTGTGAGAAAGGTATCTAAAATTACCTATTCATTATATGTTCTTCAAGCCAAACTAGATTTCTTATGTGTGAACTTTTGGCTGAAGAAGATCCTCTCTCTTGTTTGCATGTGAATGTTTAGTGTATCTTACATGAAGATATCCTTCAAGTTGAAATTTCTCATTTTTCTTTCTTGAAGGAAGGTCATTAGTTTCTTTAAGATACAAAGCATTCATCCAACATATATATATTTTTTAATTAGATGACTCAATATAAGATATGACAATAGTTGCATGTTGAGTCACTTTACTCAAGAGATTGCCTAAATATAGCAAGCACATATCACTTGAACTAAAGAGATAGAAAGATAGTTCAAGGACAAGCATGTGAGGCAATAGAAGATTTATCAAGGTCAAATCAATTTAGTTTAGATTCTATTTGCTTAAGATAATTATCAATAAGTATGTTAACTAAGTTTTAATCAACTTATCTTAAACGTTTGTTTCTATCAAATTCAGATTATGATTTATTGTTATCAATAAAATATGATTCATTAAAATTAGATTGAAGTCTTGCACAAGGTCACATAATGAGCATACAATCTGGTCTACTAGCTGTATGATAAAATAATTATTCTATCATGCTTCAATACAGCTTTAAACAATAGATCTACTTTGCTCATCTTTTCAATTCTACAAGATGGGGTCATAGATATACCTTCTTCATGCCAATCTTCTATAAGAGTTTTCTTGTGGACTAACGTTGGTCAATGAAGATCCCCTTTCCTGTTTGTCTTAATTTGGAGTTTGAGAGAAGATGTTAATTCATTCATCATATTTCAAACTCACCTTGCAATATAACTATTCATATAAATTTTCATTGGTAGAACAAAAATGATGCCATCAATGTGTGCTATGAGCAAGCAAGATATCATAGATTCTTCTTTTTGATGCATAGATTTATCACTATTACTTTCTATCAACAAGGTTACCTAAGCTTTTATATATCAAGCTTTTGATGCTTGTTTTAAATCACATATTGCTTTATCATATATGTAATGTGTAATTTTTAAATATGGTGGTTATTTAACATAGATCTACTTTTTAATGAAATAACCACATAGGAGTGAATTCTACACATTCATTTGACAGAATATAAAGCTCATGAGTCAAGCAAATGATAGTGGTGATCTTTACTTTTAATCATGCAAGAATCAAGATCTATTTCATCTTTTCTTGATTCAGTCTTTTAGTAGTTATCAATTTTTCTTCATTAAGTGCATTTCTGAAAAACTCAATTTTGTTATAATTATTAACAAGTTTTCAGATTGTTATATGTAAAAGATTAACCATATATAATTTGATCTTAGTATCTTGACAGTAAATCATTAGTCTCATAGAAATAAGACGACTTGATATTTTTGCAACTAAAATCTTTTCATTGAATATTCTATATGCATTGCTTGATGAATGATATCCAAGGATAGACATATCTCTATCAGATTTGGCATTATTTTTCATAAGAACATATCAAGCATAACATGTACGACTGAAAAATATGAAAGATATGCAATGGTTCATTTTCCATTTTTCAGAAGATCAAAAGGAGTTTTCATCAAAATAGATCTAATAGAAATCATATGTATGACAAGCAGTGATGATAGCTTTTTAAAAATCATTTAAGTAGATGACTATCATACACAATTGTCTTTTTCATTTCTTCAAGAATTCTATTACCCCTATTTTACTTAAGATGTCCTTGGTGCTGAAATAGTTAATTTCTGCATAAACTTTATCAGGATTTTGGTTTTCAACACTGTGCCATGATACTCTTTATCTTCACAGTTAGGAAACCTTTATCATTTGAAACACTTTTACAAGATTCAGCAAATACAGAAAATATTTTCAAGTTTATTTTCCAAGAACAAATCCAATGTAAGCTTTTGAAAACTTAGAGATGGAAACAACATCTTTAGATTTAGAAATGATTTTTGGTTGTTTCCTTAGTTAGCATGCATAGCAAAACTTTGACCTTTAAGAAGATAATTTAAGTAAGCCAATGGCAAGGTCTTTTGAGATTAAGTATATACTAGCATGAGTTGATTTTGTATGCTAAAGATGGTTTCTTTAATCTTGGTATTCATAGTGCATATATTTAAAAACATACCAAGTACACATTATCATATCTATGATCAATAAACAATAATGCCATGGATAAAAACTCTCAATCAAGCATATAGAGAATTCATAGAATTATTCTTAATAAATTAATCATTTTGCAACTTATCCAATAGTGAGTAAAGTATACTATGAAGTGATTTGATCATATTTCCAAAAGTATTTTCTATATCACAAAATTGATCACTACTAGCAATTCATATCAAATACTAAGCAAAAATAATGATGAGATGCAAGGATTACTGATTTTTGTTAATAACTTTTCATAAGTATATTTTAAGTTTCTTTTGTTCCATGGGTATCTTGGTACACCTATGTGTACATCCTCATTTTCTCATTTTGGGTACCCAAGCTTGCTTGAGTCCTTGAGAGTTAGGACATATGGTTCCTTTTGGAACCCATATCTGTTTAATAGTAATAACTTTACCATTTGATTTAATTATACTAGAACGATAGGTAAAGTTGTTATTCCCATCCTTTTCATTTTTGAAATAACTTATCTTATTTAATGGTTTGCTTGATGAATTGATAACCTTTTTCTCTAGAGATTTATTGTTAAGTAAAGGAATCAAGCCAAGTTTTGATTTATCACAAGCAACATATTGGCTTTCAAACATCATTTTTAATCGTTCTGAACTTACGGTGAATTTGTTAATAAAAGATTTTAATTGATTAATTTCTTTACTTAAGTTTTGATTTTCTTTAATTAAGCTATGATTTTTCTGAATCAATTCTTCTGAAAATGACCTTAAACTTTTATTTTCAGAATTTAGTTTGTCTTGTATTTCAGTAATAGAATTTCTTTCTTTTGAAATTTCCAAATTTAGCTTTTTAAGATTTTTATTTTTCCTAGCTAATTTTCTACATTCACTATACAAATCATGAAAAGCATTTAAAAGTTCATCATAAGAATATTTTTCATGAAAGTCATTTGGTGTAAGATTAGATTCAGATTCTACTTTATCTTCTTGTACCATAAGACATAAGTTAGTTACCTCTTGTAGTTCATTGTTGCTCCTAACTTTCAATTCCTTGTCTGACTTTCTCTTGGTCAAGGCTTTCTTGCGCTTTACCTCTTTCTTCCTTTCTTCTTGCTTCCTCTTCTTCTTTGTCTTTAGGAAGCTGATTTGCCTCGGAGTCGACTCGGACCTTATTGGAGTCGACTCGACTAACTTGGGAGTCGACTCTGAGCTACTTGGAGTCGACTCGACTGAGGGAGATTCATCACCCTTTTCTGCAGTCTCATTGTTAGTATATAATTGAAGCATATGAGAGCTAATCTGAGATTTATCATAAATATTTTCTAAAGTATCCCAGATCTCCTTAGCAGATAAGCATGCAGAAATTTCATTAAACTTTGTTTCTTGAATAGCACAATATAATATGTTCATAGCATTAGCATTTAATTGTGCTAAGTCCTTCTCATTAATATGAGAGAGTGTGTGAAGGTCATTTATTATGATTTTCCATAGATAATAGTTTTGTGATTGAATGAAAATGCGCATGCGTATTTTCCAATGTGGGTAGTTTATACCATTAAACAGTGGAGGTGTATCAATTGATTGTCCTTCTCCTAGAAAACTATCTATTTGAGTTGTCATGATCTTTGGCTCTAGTCGGTTAAGACTACAAATAATATTTGAGCACCTGCTCTGATACCACTTGTTGCCCAGTAGATACAACCCAAGAGGGGGGGTGAATTGGGTCTTTTAAAACTTTTACTTCTAAAACTTTTGATTAACTATGCTAAGTTGTATAGATGCACAGTGAAAGTTAAACTTAGCAAGGGTTTGATGTATAGAGACTTGACTTGATTAAATATGCTTGCAACTAAAGGATGTGCGGATAAGAATTAAGCAAGCAATTTATCTAAGTAAGTAAGGTGTTAGTTAGACAATACAAAAAGCATTACAAACACAAAACATATAGTGGTTCGGTGCACCCCAGCACCTACATCCACTCCCCAAGACCTCTTGGGAATTTCACTATAATCCTACCGATTACAGCCGGTTGTTTTACAAGCTCACAACCCAACTTGTTGTTTTACGAGCACAACGAACTCGGTCGGTTTTCCCAGGCTCACCGACTAGAACCACCCCGATTGTTTTCCGGGATCACAATCAAACCCTTACACGTTGGTTTTACCCTCGGCTCACCAACAAACCTACACGTTGGTTTTTCCTTTGGCTCACCAACAAACCTTAACCCCTTGATTCAATCCCTTGATTGAATCAAGTTACAAGATATTAAAACAAAGGTTTAAAATAAATCAAAGCTTCTTAAACAAGCAAATATAACAAGATAAACAAATAGAACCCGGAAGAGCCCTTTTAGCCGTTGGAAGCATGGGAGATGATGGTTCTTCCGATGTGGATCGCGTTGGCTTGAATGTGAGCTTTGTATCCCGAGGGGAAGAGAGTAGTTGAGCTTGAAATCACTTGAGAAGCTTGAAGGCACTTGATTTCTTCACTTGAATGCACTAACTCCCTTGAACCTCTTTTTCTTTCTTCTCTCTTGAATGATCTTGTGTTGGGTTGGTGAGAAGATGTTGAGAAGCACTTAAGAGGTCCCTTTTATAGCCCAAAAAGCAAATATAGCCGTTAGACACAAAAAGAGATGTTTGAAATTCAAATCAAACCTGAAAAAGTTGTCAGTCGCGTCCCAGGCGCTCCGGGACGTCTCCGCGCTTTACGGGGACGTCTCCGCTTGTTTGCGCTTTTTGCATGGAGATGACTCCGCTACTTCGGGGATGACTCCGCGCTCTGGGACGTCTCCGCTTTACGGGGACGTCTCCGCTTGTTTACGCTTTTTGCATGGGGATGACTCCGCTTTTTCAGGGGACGTCTCCGCTGCCTTATCTCCGAAAAAATCATTCTCTGGAAAACCCTGAGAGAGCCGTCTCCGCTATCTAGGGGACGACTCCGCTGGTCTGCTTTTTACTTGCGGGGACGACTCCGTAGGTACCGGGGACGTCTCCAGACGTGCCAGTTCTTCCTGTTTGTGCCAGAGACGTCTCTGAGACAACCCGGAGACGTCTCGGCTGTCCCTGATCTGTTTTCTTCAACTCAAAAATTCTTCAATAAATTCATAAAAATTATGAAACTTGCCTAGATATTTCTTAACAATATTCTTAATTAAACACATGAAATCCTCAATTAAATTGTTAAGATAAATGAAATTATACTCTCGTGTTTTGTATTCATCAAAATCCATTAGGTGGTCAACACTATTTAAGCCATCTTTATGCATTATAACCAACTCAATTGACAATAGCTTAGTATTCAAAGAAATAAGACGTGACAATGTTTATGTAGTAGATCTTGAAGATCTCGCCAAAAATAGCCGTTGCTTAGTAGCTAGTGATTCTAAAGTCAATGATACAAGTTGGTTATGGCACCGTAAATTAGGTCATGCAAGTATGGATACAATATCAAAATTAATTAAAAGAGATTCTGTGATTGGTTTACCAAAGCTAAAATTTGAGAAAAATAAAATTTGTGAAGCATGTCAATATGGCAAACAATCTAGAAGTTCTTTAAATCCATAAATTGTGTTTCTACTACTAGACCCCTTGAACTACTTCACATGGATCTTTTTGGACCAATTAGAACCACAAGCCTTGGTGAAAACAAGTACGGCCTTGTCATTGTAGATAATTTTTCTAAATACACATGGGTTATGTTTTTAGCTCATAAAGATGAAGCATTTTCAGTATTTAAGAAATTTCATAAGAAAGTAATTAACTCAAGAAATGCTTCAGTTATAGCTATTAGGAGTGATCATGGAACGGAATTTGAAAATCATCTATTTGATGAATTCTGTAGTAAAAAGGAAATAACTCATAATTTCTCTGCACCTAGGACACCACAACAAAATGGAGTTGTGGAAAGAAAGAATAGAACCCTAGAGAAAATGGGTAGAACCATGTTGTGTGAAAGTAACCGCCCAAAGTATTTTTGGGGAGAAGCCATTAACACATCATGTTATATATTAAATAGATCTATTAAGACCAATTATAAAAAAAACACCTTACGAACTTTGGAGAGATAGAAAGCCCAAAGTAAACTACTTTCATGTGTTTGGATGTAGGTGTTTCATTCATAATAATGACAAAGATAACTTAGGTAAATTTGATTCCAAATCTGATGAAGGTATCTTTTTGGGATATTCTACATCAAGTAAGGCATATAGAGTCTTCAACAAAAGAACCCTTATAATTGAAGAATCCATCCATGTTGTTTTTGATGAGTCTAATGATGCTTTCTCCAGCAAGAGAGTAGTATTTGATGATGATGCAGAAGTAATTGAAGAAAAGATGGATCACATGACTCTACAAGAGGACGAACCCAAGCAAGTTGAAGAAACTACAACAAGCCAAGATGTAATTGCCGATCATGAGCTTACAAAGGCTTGGATGTATGCTCATGGTCACCCTAAAGAATTAATCTTAGATGATCCATCTTAACCTGTTAGGACTAGAGCCTCTCTTAGAAACTTAAATAATCATCTTGCATTTATTTCACATTTAGAACCTAAAAACTTTGAAGAAGCTGAAGTGATGTAAATTGGATAAATGCTATGCAAGAAAAACTTAACCAATTTACAAGAAATAAAGTATAAAACTTAGTTGAAAGATCCACTGAATACTCAATAATAGGAACTAAATGGATATACAAAAATAAACTTGATGAAAATGGAGTTGTGATTAGGAACAAGGCTAGACTAGTAGCAAAGGGCTATAATCAAGAAGAAGGTATAGACTTTGATGAGACTTTTGCTCCTGTAGCTAGACTTGAGGCAATTAGATTATTACTAGCATTTGCATGTAATAAAGATTTCAAATTATTCCAAATGGATGTAAAAGTACCTTCTTGAATTGGTATATTAATGAGAAGGTTTATGTAGAACAACCTCCTGGTTTTGAGAATCATCAATACCTAATCATGTTTATAAACTAAATAAAGCACTTTATAATCTAAAACAAGCCCCTAGAGCATGGTATGAAAGACTTAGCAAATTTCTATTAGACCATGAATTTTCTAGAGGAAATGTTGATACAACTCTATTTTTGAAAAAGAAAAACAAAAATTTGTTAATAGTGCAGATTTATGTAGATGATATTATTTTCGGTGCTACTAACAATCGTCTTTGTGAAGAGTTTGCTGAATTAATGTAGAGTGAATTTGAGATGAGCATGATGGGAGAATTGAACTACTTCCTCAGACTTCAAATCAAACAATCCAAGGAAGGAATTTTCATCAATCAAGCTAAATACATCAAGAAAATGCTAAAGAAGTTTGATATAGATGGAAACAAGTCAATTGGCACTCCATGAGCTCATCATGCAAACTAGACAAAGATGAATCAGGTAAATTAGTAGATCAAAAGCTGTATAGAGGTATGATAGGATATTTATTATATCTTGCAGCAAGTAGACCTGATATCATGTTTAGTGTATGCATGTGTGCTAGATATCAATCTAATTCTAAGGAATCACACCTAATTGCAGTTAAGAGAATTTTTAAATATCTCATAGGAACAAAAAACATAAGTCTTTGGTACTCTAAAGAATCAAGCATAAACTTAATGGGGTATATGATTCAGACTTCGCTGGTTGTAAACTTGATAGAAAAAGCACCAGCGGATCTTATCAATTTTTAGGAGAAAATCTAATTTTATAGTTTAGCAAGAAACAAAACTCGGTTGCACTATCTATGGCTGAAGCCGAATATGTTGCTGCCGGGAGTTGTTGTGCTCAAATTTTATGGATCAAGCAACAACTTGAAGATTATGGCATTAAACAAAATAAGATCTTCATAAATTGTTGTTGCCCAGATAGACAACCCAAGAGGGGGGGTGAATTGGGTTTTAAAATAATTTTACAATTAAAACTTTTGTAGATGACTAATTAATACTTTTGCAAGGTGATTAATTAGTTGCTATGTGCTTTGAGTGAAATGAGAATGAGAGAAAGAGAGACAAGCAATCACAAACACGATGTTTATAGTGGTTCGGAGCTAACCCTTGCTCCTACGTCCACTTCCCAAGCCTCACTTGGGAATTCACTATAACCCCTTGGACTACAGCCGGTTGTTTTCCAAGCTCACAACCAAACTTGTTGTTTTACGAGCTCACAATGAACTCGGTCGGTTTTCCCAGGCTCACCGACTAGAACCAACCCCGATTGTTTTTCCGGGATCACAATCGAACCCTTACACGTTGGTTTTACACTCGGCTCACCAACCAACCTCTACACCCTTGATTCAATCCTCCGATTGAACCAAGCAAAGACAAGATGTAAATAAAAGGGACAAACAGAAAACAAAGCTTCTCAAAAGCAGATAAATAACAATATAAACTGAAGAGAGGTTAGAAGCCCTCAAACACGTTTGAGTTGGAGTTGAGTAGGGCTTCTTGAGCTTCGGGTCTCCTCTTGAATGTCTGGTCGACTTGAATGCAGGAGGAGGCTTCTTTAAATGCTGGGAAGAGGAAGTTGGATGGAGTTAATGCCGCTCTTCCCTCTTTTCGTTGAAAACCAACTTGCAGAGAATGAAAGCTTGATCTCTTTGAATGGAATGGTAGTTCTCTACCTTGCTACAGTCCTCTGTGGCTATTTAAGCCATCCCCCACTGAAACTAGCCGTTAGACACCTTTTTCTGCCCGTTCTGCACACTCTGCACAACCTGACAATATGTCCGTTGGGGGGTCGGAGTCGACTCGCGCGATCAGGAGTCGACTCGACTATAGCGGGAGTCGACTCATGCTTTTCTGGAGTCAACTCGGCAACTGTTCCGGATTTGAATTAAAGTGGCCTCTTCGACTGGGAGTCAACTCGTCTTGACCCGGAGTCGACTCGCCAACTTCTAGAGCTGACTTGGCATTTTCGGAGTCGGCTCATCTCATGAAATCCACGGAGCCAATTTTCAACTTGGCCCACTCGAGTCGACTCGATAATCCTGGGAGTCGACTCGGCGCTCAGAGCCCGAACTCCCGATCTTCTGTCTTTTGGCTCGTCCAGTCTTGGAGTCGACTCGAACTTCTCTGGAGTCGACTCGGCTCTCAGTTTTCGAAACTTGGCCTTCTGTCTTTTGGTGGAGCGCTGCCTTGGAGTCGACTCGTGTATTGCGGGAGTCGACTCGAATCTCAGAGTCCGAAAACTCCTCTCTGACTTTTTCTTTGTGTACCACTGAGAGTCGACTCTCGCTTTCTTTGGAGTCGACCTGCCAACCATCGGAGTCGACTCGCGTTCCACAGGAGTCGACTCGAATCTCAGGGTCGAAATAACGCTCTCTGACTTTTCTGTCTGTAGCTTCTTGGAGTCGACTCATATTACTCTGGAGTCGACTCGGTAAGCATCGGAGTCGACTCGCGCACTTCAGGAGTCGACTCGCTGACAGGTTTTAAGTTGATGCTTTCTGTTCGTCTGTCTGTTCTCAGTCGGAGTCGACTCGTACTGGTCTGGAGTCGACTCGAGCCCGTGCCAGTGATTCTGATACGCTTGGAGTCGACTCGTAATATCCTGGAGTCGACTCGAGTCTCAGACTTTGGTTCAAACTGACTTCATACCTTATCAAAATATCTTGAACCAAGTCTAGAAACACTTAGACACGATTTTCACTGAAACACTTAATTGAATTCATTAGTAACATAAGATATACCTCAAATGCTTTGAGCTCATCAAAATCAAATAGGGGTTTTAATCAATCACTCCACAATCTCCCCTTTTTGATGATGAACAAAACTTTGAGTATATGTAAAGTGAATTGCTCAATAAAAGGAAATAAAATCCATATGAATTCAAATGTCTGGTAATTTAATATATCCAAGCTTGAAAGGTGTGAAGCAATAAATTTTGGAATTAAAAGCTCCCCTTTCATTTGGAATTAATAAGCCTTTATATCATTGCAATCAATTGTTTGGCTTATATATATTTAATGATTTAGCTTTCTTAAAACATTCAGATTCTCCCCCTCAACATATGCATTCTACTTATGATTTGATTCTCTGAATTTTCTTTTAATGTATTGAATTTTTTGATTTTAAATTTTTTTGGTTTTTAGAGGGAAAATCTGTCAATTTGTTCTTGAGTTGGATTCAGCTAATCTCCGAATATCCCTTGAATAGATTCTGGAGATTACTCCATTAGGAGCCCCAACAGAGAGATAATGAGCCTCGAGGTACCAAATCCACTAAGATAAATTATGTTTTAATTTTCTTTAATTTTCATTTGAGTCCTTTTGTATTTAAGTATTTCTCCCCCTTTTTGTCATCGTATCAAAAGGAGGTAAGCAGTACACACAATCAATCATAGATCAAATTGCACAGGAATTGAAGAGAACATGTTATCATTGTATTGATTTGTATGTAAATACATTTGAGAATACAATAAGTAAAGCAAACAATACATGTCAAAATACAAAACGATATCTAGGGCTTCCTCGAAGAGGATGTGGCTCCCCGAGGCATGCGGTCAGCAAGTGCTTGGACCGCATTGGTGACGTGCTCTAGCTGTCGGATGATGGCCGAGGTGGCCCTGCTATGCATCGTGTCGAGCTCGGTCACCGACTTCTGAAGTGTGTCCAGCTTGTCGATGAGCACATTCGCCAAGCGCTCGGCCCCCTGAGTAGTGGTGCTCATGTCCTTCCGGATGTCATCGGCGCATCTTCCGAGTGATGCCCGTGACCTCACTCATACTGGAGAACTGAGCCTGGACCAAACTCCGGACATTGTAGATCTCTTCCCGTACATGGGCCGTCATGTCAGTCACGGCTGTCAAGGAGAGGGACCAACTCAGAAGATGTGGGTGCAAGAGTGGGAGCAGGCACTGTTCCTCGGAGCTTCCCCGAAGCAGATCATCTCGCCGGTCTCCGGACAATCTCCTGCCGCATACTCCAGGAGCTGCTCAGGAGCGATCCGGACCTCCATGGGTGGTGGAGCTGAGGAGGAGGGTCCGGCTGAGGTGGTAGGAGCAGAAGTGGAGGAAAAGTCAGGATAATCTGAGTCTGGCTCAGGAACTAGGGGAATGTCTGGTGGTATGTGTGGAGGTTGGAACGATTTCCTAAACCCAGGTCCCCTCTTACCTTTCCCGAAATCCCAATCCTGTGTAGGGTCCTCCTGGCCGCCATGCGATCTGTCCATCGCAATGCACGAGAGGGTTTCCCCCTCAGGAATAGGGAGCTCCGCTCCCTAAAGATAAGGGTGAACAACATGCCATAGGGGAGGGTGAGCCTTAGGCTCTATCTAGTGGCTCTCACAGATACCTATAAATGAGTTTGGGGAAGTTGATTGGGGTGTCCTGAAGAATATAAAACATAAGGGCGAGGTCCCTCTCAGAAACAAAATCGAAGCGGCCAGTCTTCGGAAAGATGGACCTAGACAAGATGCTCAGGAGGATCCGCACCCTCAACAGGAAGTGAGCTAGCGGACACCTCATCTAAGGGGGACTGAGGTGGGTATCCTAGAATCGGCCGTAAGGGCCTCAGTCCTATCCTCGGGATGTGTGGAGCCCACCCCTACTTGTGGAAGGTGGAGGATGTGGGCAATGATATCCTCCGAAATGAACAAAGGGACACCGGCTAACCGTGCCCTCTATACCCCCATCTCCCCGATGGACGGTACCGTAAAACTCTCTAATAATCTAGGGTATGTGGGGAGATCTAACGTAAGGAAATATTCTAAGCCCTGGACACGCAATCTCTCACCTATGGTGAAGCCTCCCGGGAGAGATAGTCGAAATCAAACGTATCTCCCGGTGGAGACCGCCTTCCCGGCGCACGGCCTCGCGGGAACGCCCTCGGCGGGGAACGAGCCGGAGGTTGTGGCCTCACGGGGTCGTTCCGAGCCTTGGAACGCCGCTCGGCACCGGTCGCGGAATGGGGCCTCTTCCGGCTTGAGACAACGGATTTGCGAGGCATGGTTGACCTAGAATGGGATGAAAACCTAATGGGCTGATTGAAAAATCGACGGAAAAAGGGACCTATGGGGGCGGCCGGATTGACGATCTACGAGTCGACTCTAGGGTTTTGAACAGTGGCGGCGGTGAAAAGAAATGTTTTCTAAGCGATGAAGTTAGGGTTAAAAAGTCGGATCCCCGACTGCGAGTCGACTCGACCTCGAGTCGACTCCAAAAGTATGCGCGAGTCGACTCTCCTTATGCGCCTATTGACCCCGACTCTCCTTATGCGCGAGTCGACTCCCGACTGTATGCGAGTCGACTCCACCTCTGCTGCCATCGACCTCGAGTCGACTCCCGACTAAGCGCGAGTCGACTCCCCTTACGAGCCGACTCTGAAACTTACTCGAGTCGTCTCGAACTTTGGCACGCACCTAAAAATCATGCTATGTTCGTGCCGAATGAGGAAAAATCACTAAATTATGATCTGATTTGATGATCATTGAAAAGAAAACTCTATTTTAACCACAATCTAATCATCAAAATCAATGAATCTAGTGGAAACTACCACTAGGATGGATCAATCACTCCTAATCCCCTCCTAAGCACACTAAATCTCTCTTCACTTAAGGGTTTTGTAAAAATGTCAGCTAATTGATCATCAGTACAAACAAATTGAAGTGTCACAATCACCATTCAGTACATGATCTCTTATGAAGTGATGTCTTATCTCAATATGTTTAGTTCTTGAATGCTGAATTGGATTTTTAGTTAGATTAATGGCAACTTGTATTATCACAATTAATAGGAATTTTGTCTTGTTTAATGCCATAATCTTCTAATTGTTGTTTGATCCACAAGATTTGAGCACAACAACTCCCGGCTGTCAACATATTCAGCTTCAGCAGTAGATAAAGCAACCGAGTTTTGTTTCTTGCTAAACCATGAGATTAGGTTTTCTCCTAGAAATTGACAAGACCCGCTTGGTAACTTTTTCTATCAAGTTTACATCCAGCAAAGTCTGAATCTGTGTATCTATTAATTTTAGGCTAGATTCTTTAGAATACCATAAACCTATATTCTTGGTTCCTATTAGGTATTTAAAGATTCTTTTGACTGCAATTAGATGAGATTCTTTAGGATTAGACTGATATCTTGCACACATGCAAACACCTAAACATGATATCAGGTCTACTTGCAGTTAAATACAACAAAAATCCTATCATACCTCTATATATCTTCTGATCTACAGATTTACCTGATTCATCTTGGTCTAATTTGCATGATGAGCTCATGGGGTGCTGATTGATTTGTTTCCCTCCATATCAAACTTCTTGAGCATCTCCTTGATGTATTTGGCTTGACTGATGAAGATGCCTTCTTCAGATTGTTTGATTTGAAGTCCAAGAAAGTAATTCAGCTCTCCCATCATGCTCATTTCAAATTCACTCTGCATCAAA
The DNA here is from genome assembly GCF_009389715.1 of Phoenix dactylifera. Lineage (NCBI taxonomy): Eukaryota > Viridiplantae > Streptophyta > Magnoliopsida > Arecales > Arecaceae > Phoenix > Phoenix dactylifera. The sequence goes on from NW_024069493.1 coordinate 17,318, forward strand.
TCAGCAAATTCTTCGCAGAGGCGATTGTTAGTAGCACCCCGAAAATAATATCATCAACATAAATCTGTACTAATAACATATCTTTGTTTTGCCTTTTCAGAAACAGTGTTGTATCTACATTACCTCTAGAGAACTCATATTCTAATAGGAATTTGCTAAGTCTCTCATACCATGCTCTAGGTGTTTGTTTCAAACCATAAAGTGCTTTGTTCATTTATAAACATGATTAGGTATTGATGATTTTCAAAATCAGGAGGTTGTTCTACATATACCTCCTCATTAATATACCCATTTAAAAATGCACTTTTTACATCCATTTGAAATAATTTAAAGTCCTTAGAGCATGCAAAGCTAGTAAAAGTCTAATTGCTTCAAGTCTAGCTACCGGAGCAAGGTTTCCATCAAAATCTATACCTTCTTCTTGATTATAAACCCTTTGCTACTAGTCCTAGCCTTATTCCTTATTACAATACCATTTTCATCAAGTTTATTTTTATAAATCCATTTGGTACCTATAATTGAATATTCAGTAGGTCTTTCAACTAGATTCCATACTTTGTTTCTAGTAAATTGGTTTAATTCTTCATGCATTGCATTTATCCAATTTACATCTTTTTCAGCTTCTTCTATGTGTTTGGGCTCAAAATGTGAAACGAAAGCTAGATGATTGTTTAAGTTCCTAAGGGATGCTCTAGTCCTAATAGGTTTGAGACGGATCATCTAGAATTAATTCCTTAGGATGCCCGTGAGCATACCTCCAAGCTTTAGTTAGCCCATGATCTACTATAGTCTCTTGGCTTGATGATGCATCTTCAATTAATTTTTGATTGTTATCTTGTAATGTCATCTCATCAATCTTTTCTTCAAGAATTTCCGTATCATCATCAAAATTAACTCTCTTACTAGAGGAGATATCACTCGAGTCATCAAAAACAACATGTATAGATTCTTCTATGACTAGGGTTCTTTTATTAAAGACTCTATAGGCTTTACTAGTTGTAGAGTACCCTAAGAATATGCCCTCATCAGATTTAGAGTCAAATTTTCCTAGATTATCTTTCCCATTATTATGAACAAAACACCTACATCCAAAGATATGAAAATAGTTTACCTTTGGTTTTCTGTTTTTCCAAAGTTCATAAGGTGTTTTCTTTATAATGGGTCTTAATAGAACTCTATTTAATATATGACAAGAAGTATTAATGGCTTCTCTCCAAAAGTACTTAGGGAGGTTACTTTCACATAACATAGTTCTAGCCATTTCCTCTAGAGCTCTATTTTTCCTCTCCACAACTCCATTTTGTTGTGGTGTCCTAGGTGCAGAAAAATTATGAGTTATCCCCTTTTTACTACAAAACTCATCGAATAACTGATTTTCAAATTCGGTTCCATGGTCACTTCTAATGGCTATGACTGAAGAATCTCTAGCATTTGTTACTTCCTTATGAAACTTTTTAAAGACTGAAAAAGCTTGATCTTTATGTGCTAAGAACATAACCCAAGTGAATCTAGAGTAATCATCAACGATAACTAGACCATATTTATTTCCTCCTAGACTTGTGGTTCTAGTTGGTCCGAAGAGGTCCATGTGTAGTAGTTCTAGAGGTCTAGAGGTAGAGACACAATTTATAGATTTAAAGGAGTTCCTTGATAGTTTGCCAAATTGACATGCTTCACATATTTTATTCTTTTCAAATTTTAATTTTGGCAAACCTATCACAGAATCTCTTTTAACTAGTTTAGATATTGTGTCCATGCTTGCATGACCTAACTTACGATGCCATAACCAACTAGCATCATTATCCTTGGTTTCATTAACAACTAAACGTGGGGTTGTGTTTGGCAAGATCCTCAAGGTCTACAACATACACATTTCCACGTCTTATTCCTTTAAAAACTAAACTATTGTCATTTGGATTTGTTATGATGCATAGTGATGGTTTAAACATGACATTATAGCCTCTATCACATAATTGACTAATGCTTAATAAATTATGCTTAAGACCATCAACATATCGAACATTATCTATAAAAGTAGAAGGGGTAATTTGTACTTTACCTATACCAATGATGTGACCTTGGTTGTTGTCTCCAAAAGTCACAGCACCTCCCTTCTTAGCTTCAAGGGTGAAGAATTGATCCTTGTCACCCGTCATGTGTCTCGAGCAGCCACTATCCAAGTACCAGCAATTTTTGTTGACCTTGGCTGCAAGACACTCCTACACAAGCAAATCATGTAATCTTAGGTACCCAAGTTTTCTTGGGTCCTTCATGGTTAGTCATGTTGGTTCCTTTTAGAACCCATACCCTTTTAACTTTTCTTTTTGTTTTTCCTTTCTATAATTGCACACATTTGCTTTATGTCCTACAGTTCCACAACAAAAACAGGTTATTTTCTTAGTTTTACTTTCTTCTGCTTTAACAAAGAAGTTACTAAGAAGTTTTTGCTTATTTTTAGGTTTATACCCTAAACCCGCTCTATTGAATACCGCTCGTTGACTGTTAAGTATCATATTCAATTTTTCAGAACTATATGTAAATTTTTCAACCAAAGGTTTGTATTTTTCAAGTTCTTTAGTTAGAGTTTGTTTTTCTGTTTTTAGAATGTTTAAGTCTTTTATGAGATTCTCGTTTAAGATTGGTTTATTGTTTTTAAGTTCTGAAATTTCCTTAGTTAGTTTTTCATTATCTTTGCTCAAGGTATTAGTCTTTTGAGTTAAGAGTTGGTTGCTTGTCTTAAATTCTAGTTTTTCTTTGGTGATATAGTCCTTATCCTTAACTAATTTATCGCATTTATGTAGGTAAGATTGATTAGCTAGTTTTAGCTCTTTATTCTTAACGTTTATAGCCTTATATTCAATCATTAGTTCATTAAATGCATCATACAGTTCATCAAAAGTAAAATCAAGATGTGTTTCGGATGTTACCTCATTTTCATTGGCCATGAAGCAGAAATTGGCCTTTTCTTCTTGTTCTTCATCCGATGATGACAATGATGCGTCGGAGTCCGATAAGGTGGTGACAAGGGCTTTCTTCTTCTTGTACTTGCCGCTCTTCTTTAGTAAGGGACACTCAGCTCTGATGTGTCCCGGCTTTTTGCACTCATAGCAACCAATCCCCTCATTTTCCCTTTCCTTACCTTTATCCTTGCGATAGGAATTTGAGGGGCCTCTCCTTTGATGATAGGACTTCTTGTGGTTGATGAATTTTCTGAATTTGCGCACAAGAAGAGCCTCATCATCATCTCCCTCATGATCCTCTTCTTCACTGCTGCTACTGCAAGATAAGTCCTTGTTAGATGATGTAGATTTAAGAGCTATTACCTTTTTCTTATGGGTGGACTCTTCTTCGCTGTGCTGCTTCATTGTTAGCTCGTGAGTCATTAAGGATCCAAGGAGCTCTTCAAGTGGAAGTTTGTTCAAGTCCTTAGCTTCTTGGATTGCCGTCACCTTGGCTTCCCATGACCTTGGTAGACAGCGAAGAATTTTCCTGACAAGATCACTGTTAGTATAGTTTTTGCCAAGGCTTTTTAGGCCATTGACAATGTCAGTAAACCTAGTGAACATGCTAGTGATTGTCTCATTAGAATCCATCTTAAATAGTTCATACTTATGAACTAATATATTTATTTTGGATTCTTTGACTTGATTCGTGCCCTCATGGGTCACTTCAAGTCTGTCCCAAATCTCTTTTGCAGAATTGCAAGTAGAGACTCTATTGAATTCATTCCTATCTAATGCACAGTAAAGCACATTCATTGCTTTAGAATTGAGTTGTGCCTTTCTTATGTCATGTTCATCCCAATCCTTTTCTAGTTTGGGTACAGTGACCCCCTCTACATAGATGGATGGGATGTATGGTCCATTTGATACAATGGTCCACATCTCATAGTCTTGGGCTTGGATGAATATTCTCATCCTAGCCTTCCAATATGAGTAATCGGATCCATTAAAGAATGGGGGTCTTTGGGTGGACTGACCCTCAATGTGGGAAGATCCAAATGGGGTTGTCATTTCGATCTTTTACTCTTAGGGTAGAAGAGTTTAGGCTCTGATACCACTTGTTGCCCAGATAGACAACCCAAGAGGGGGGGTGAATTGGGTTTTAAAATAATTTTACAATTAAAACTTTTGTAGATGACTAATTAATACTTTTGCAAAGTGATTAATTAGTTGCTATGTGCTTTGAGTGAAATGAGAATGAGAGAAAGAGAGACAAGCAATCACAAACACGATGTTTATAGTGGTTCGGAGCTAACCCTTGCTCCTACGTCCACTCCCCAAGCCTCACTTGGAAATTCACTATAACCCCTTGGATTACAGCCGGTTGTTTTCCAAGCTCACAACCAAACTTGTTTTACGAGCTCACAACGAACTCGGTCGGTTTTCCCAGGCTCACCGACTAGAACCACCCCGATTGTTTTTCCGGGATCACAATCGAACCCTTACACACGTTGGTTTTACACTCGGCTCACCAACCAACCTCTATACCCTTGATTCAATCCCCCGATTGAACCAAGCAAAGACAAGATGTAAATAAAAGGGACAAACAGAAAACAAAGCTTCTCAAAAGCAGATAAATAACAATATAAACTGAAGAGAGGTTAGAAGCCCTCAAACACGTTTGAGTTGGAGTTGAGTAGGGCTTCTTGAGCTTCGGGTCTCCTCTTAAATGTCTGGTCGACTTGAATGCAGGAGGAGGCTTCTTTAAATGCTGGGAAGAGGAAGTTGGATGGAGTTAATTCCGCTCTTCCCTCTTTTCGTTGAAAACCAACTTGCAGAGAATGAAAGCTTAATCTCTTTGAGTGGAATGGTGCTTTTCTACCTTGCTACAGTCCTCTGTGGCTATTTAAGCCATCCCCCACGGAAACTAGCCGTTAGACACCTTTTTCTGCCCGTTCTGCACACTCTGCACAACCTGACAATATGTCCGTTGGGGGGTCGGAGTCGACTCGCGCGATCAGGAGTCGACTCGGCTGTAGCGGGAGTCGACTCATGCTTTTCTAGAGTCGACTCGGCAACTGTTCCGGATTTGAATTAAAGTGGCCTCTTCGACTGGGAGTCGACTCGTCTTGACCCGGAGTCGACTCGCCAACTTCTGGAGCTGACTTGGCATTTTCGGAGTCGGCTCATCTCATGAAATCCACGGAGCCAGTTTTCAACTTGGCCCACTCGAGTCGACTCGATAATCCTGGGAGTCGACTCGAACTTCTCTGGAGTCGACTCGGCTCTCAGTTTCCGAAACTTGGCCTTCTGTCTTTTTGGTGGAGCGCTGCCTTGGAGTCGACTCGTGTATTGCGGGAGTCAACTCGAATCTCAGAGTCCGAAAACTCCTATCTGACTTTTTTTTGTGTACCACTGAGAGTCGACTCTCGCTTTCTTTGGAGTCGACCTGCCAACCATCGGAGTCGACTCGCGTTCCACAGGAGTCGACTCGAATCTCAGGGTCGAAATAATGCTCTCTGACTTTTCTGTCTGTAGCTTCTTGGAGTCGACTCATATTACTCCGGAGTCGACTCGGTAAGCACGGAGTCGACTCGCGCACTTCAGGAATCGACTCGCTGACAGGTTTTAAGTTGATGCTTTCTGTTCGTCTGTCTGTTCTCAGTCGGAGTCGACTCGTACTGGTCTGGAGTCGACTCGAGCCCGTGCCAGTGATTCTGATACGCTTGGAGTCGACTCGTAATATCCTGGAGTCGACTGATGTAGATGACAGAGTTAGGGTTATGCGCCTGGTCACTTATATGACAGCTGAACAAAATGCAGAGGAGACTACGGGGTGCGCACCAAGTCGCTCATACGGCAGCTGGAATAAAGTATAATGCATGATTCAGTTACAGGATCTCATACATGTGAAGGGGACATTGCCAATTACTTCAAATTGTCCTTGTTGCTTGGTCAGGCAAGGGCCAGACATTTTAGTCTAAATCAGGTATGACTTGTCTACAGGCCCCTGTATACCACCCACAGTTTAGGCAGACATGTTTCACTTGATTCAATTGATCTATCAATTTGATTCAAAAGTGACAGCCATGTCTCTTCTATATCTTACTCTGACCAAAACATTTAACAATTTATAAAAGAGTCTTCTTTTCTCACTCTTTTTTTTCCTTTTTGAATATGGGCATTCATTAAGTTCCTAAGCTCCATGAAGCAATAAAAAATTGTGTTTGACCTCATCAGATCTTGATGTTTATGTCTACCACATAAGGTTTGCATTCTCAGTATTAGACCCGTACAGGTACTCAACCAGTACAGACATCATAAGCAGCAGTCAGTTTTTGCTCAAGCATCTTAGAAGTGCCTTTCTGAGAGAAGGCACCTATCTGTTTTCAGGGGATGGAAGAGAGTAATAGGGCCACTGGTAGGAATTACAAGAACAGAATTGGGTCTTGGGGGGCAGAATCAAGAGGAAAATTGACTTAATTCTGGATTAAGCAGTCCAAAAACAGGGGAACATGCAATAAATCTTAAAGCAAAATAAGGGAAGGATAAAAATAACCTCTTGTGGTTGAGTATACAACTTTGAACAGAATGTCTGGTGAAACAGCTACAATACAATTGGGCAAGAAAAAGTAATTCAAATTCAGTAAACTCATCCTTAGAACGATTGATACACTATTTTCTAGTCAAAGATCTGAGGTGGTAACAAGTCAAGGTTCATGCCCATGCAAATAATGCATGTAATGAACCAGACCCGTCCACATAAAAGCACAATACGGATGTATTAAGTGATTTTCCAAGCTACCTTGTGGAATGTACTCATAAACCAAGAACCCCTCATCCCCTCTCAAAGCAGTATCCAACCAAGCTGACAAGGCTTGTATAGGGTAACATTATTAAGAATGGAACGTCGACCAGGAATTCATGAGTTCCCTGCCGCACATCAAAAAATGAAAACTTGTCCATGACAACATTATCAAAATCAAATCTTTTCAGCAAAAACCATCCGCAAATACCAAATCCTAAATCCTAAACAAACAAGTTTGCTAAGGAAGGAGAAGGTGCTTGAAATCACACACCGAAGAGCTCTCAAAAGGTGAAGCAATGAGCATTGCTGATCTTCTCTCAGCCCGGAGACTTCTCCAACTCTACACACCAAAGAGGGGCAAAAGGATTGCAAAAATATCCCAAAAAAACACACAAAATTCAGAAAAATCTCACAAACAAGAGGAGCAAGTCATGAACGCCGGCAAACCTGAGGAAGGGACCGCGAAGCTGCGCCACGTTCCATTCCCCTTTGAGCTTCTCTCCGGCAAGGGCCGGTGAGGAATTGACGACGTTTCCATAGTCTAAATCTCTCCTTTCTCCCTTGAAGGAAAGAGCACCGGTCACCTCCCTAAAGGACTTTACCCAGGTATTGAATTAAAAAAAAGGAAAAGAATGTCAAAACCGTCCAAATAGAGATCAACGGTGGTTATCTATTATGAGTTACTTGTAATTATGCTGCCTAAAGATCATTAGGTAGGGAAAGATTTCCTTAAAAAAAGACTTGGATTCTATCTACAATCCCAAAAACCTAACAACAAAGAAAGAAAGAAGCAATAGAGGTTTTTGGGGGCAATCAATTTTTTACAAATTTCTATTGATTTTTTTTTTATTTTTTCATATTCAAAATAATTTCTTAATTTGCTAGGTAATTTCTAGTACGGTCGGCAGAACTATTCCAAACCGCTTGATTTGAGGCATCCCAAGTTGTACCGGCGGTAGACCAGAATGATTTTGACAACGAAATCGAGACCGGCGATGGAGGGAGAGAATAAGAAGAAAAGAGAGGGGGAGAGAGAGAGAGAGCAGGGGAGGGAGGGAGAAGGCAGCCGGGGCCGGCCGGTGGAGGCCAGAGAGCCTCCGTGGGGGGAAGGCAGAGGCTGGGGAGCCACAGAGACAGGGCTCCGCCTCCGATCCCCTATTTTGTTCGAAACAGGATCCCAGAGAGGGGCTCTTTTATTTTTACGAATTTTAAGTGAAAGCTAGCAAACTCATTGTCGGCTTTACTTATTTTAAATGGGTTCGCCGACTTTCACTTAAAATTCATAAAAATAAAAGGGCCCGTATCAGGCCCCTATTTCGAACGAAATAGGAGATTAGAGATGGAGCCTCGCCTCCGCAAATCTCTAGCCTCTGCTTCCTTCGTGCAGCAGCTCCCTGACACTCTTCTGGCTCTCTAGCGGCCTCTCCTTTCTCTTTCTTTTTCTCTCTTCCGTTGTCTTTCTTCCGCCTCTACTATGTCGGTACAGGGCTAACATGGCGCAGGGTCTTACCAATCCATACCACCGGACAAGCAGTCCAAGGCCAGTATTGGCACAGTAGATGTTGATTTCCAGTTTATCATTTTTCATCAAGTTTCTATTCTGGGATTCCTACGTTGTCTGAAGAGATCTTTATAACCTATGCTGTAAATTTCAATACAAGTGCAAGGCTTCAAACGGCAAGTTTTCATAAACGGTTTATGCATGCTTCATATAAATATATCAAGAAAATATAGTGATAGCATGGAAGAAGAAACGGAGTAGCTACGAGTTTGTTCAGATTGCTAGAAATTGTAAACTCTTTAATCTTTATAGAGTTGAATAAGAAAAGAAATAACTACGGATTAAGAATAGTGAATATTGATTCATATTGGCTGATTAATAAATTATTCAATTTAAAATTTTGAGATTTTAGAATTTTATATTGGATATTTATCTAAATATAAACCTAGTTAAATATAAAATTTTATGTTAGACCCCCAGATGGTTTAGTTTTCTAAACAGATAAGATTTAGTTTTTTATTTTTATTTCTATCTCTTCTCTTAAAATTCTATGAAAATTCTACGGACACATTTTCAGTTGTTTCTCATGTGGTATTTAAAAAATATATAGAGAGAATGGACGCTTCACATATGGACTTTTCGGAAGACTTTCCTAAATGAAAAGACACATTCTCACGAAAAGATGCATTTGATTTGATGATCCTCCCAAGAGACACAAGCCTTAATTAATAGATAGATTATGTAAAGAGATACATTTAATAAAAAAGATGCTATCATACTCACCCTTTCATATCTATAAATAGAAAAGAGAATCATGCTTCCCATCCATCGGAATAATCCTCTTCCATCTGAATAACACCAAATTAGAGAAGAGAGTTGAGAGCACTAATTGAGTGAATTCAAGTGCACCCATTAAGCATTTGAAAAGAGAATTATGTTCGCATATAAAAGGACTGGAAGAGATTACTTCAATCAAATTTGCTGATTGTCAACACATCTAGATTTGGTTAATTCGGGTTCAACCTTGATTCTTCTTTATCAGAGTGTACTTTAAGAAGAATACGAAACAGTTCGTTATATCTTGGGAGTAGATCACCATCAATTATTTGCACTTGGGCAGGATAAGTTCTACTCTGAAGAAAGTGCCTTCCATAGCGCACCTCAAACTAGATAATATGAAAACTTAATTTATTATTTAGCGTGTGCAGAAAGCCATTTTTAAATATTAAAGATAAAATAATAAATCAGATAAAAGAGATTTATAATATTTTAGTACATAGATTTTCCAACAATTCAAGCCTACAGGAAGGGCATGTTCTCTCATGCATTTTGGCACTAGTTATTTGGCAGTGTGGTTGGCTAGCATGAGTAGCTTGATTTCAAAGTAGGTGCAAGCTAGCCTAGTTTTGTTCAGCAGGTGGTCTTGGTGCAGTTTAACATGGCATGATTTGATGATCCAACCTAAGTTGTTGCAACATGTTGTGGTTTTGCATGGTTTGGTTGTATTTGATGGCAGTTCAAAGAGCCTTCCATACTATTTTAGCCTATGGTTTCTTGCAGACCTTTAGATTTTCATCTTGCTGGGCTGGGCCAGGCCCAAGCTTCCTAAACTATAGCAGCAAAAGCTCCTACCCCCTAAGAAACAAAAACTATAGCATAACTCACAAGACACCAGGTCAAGCTACTCCTTCCTCAGCTAGCCTTGGGGTAAAGCCATTCCATTTCCATACACTATTAAGAGGCCACAGAGGACTCCAAAACCAATCAAAAAGTAGGGAGATAAACAGGGTTGCAAATCGACCATGAAAGAATAAATGACTGGTTTTTTCCTCTTACCACATTTACAAATGTATGCTTTTGTGTCATCTCATTTACTAATGAAATATGAGGTGGCTGGCCACTGTTTACTCTTTTGTTTTAAAGCATTTACACAATATAAAGTGCTGGTTTATACTCTATATACTCTTCCTTAGATTATCAATAAGAAGCTATTCATCATTCATCATAGGCCAAAGAGCGAATTTGATTTTGATTGGTGTCTTGGTGCACCGCAGTCAAATATGCCGCTCGAGTTCCATGCAGTCACGGGCCATTACACATAACATAGATAGATGACCAAGATTCATAGACCGGATCTCCATGGTTCATGCGCGAATCCTACATCGACTAACCGAAACTCCAGGAGTTACAACCCATGGGTTGCCTCTTAAATGACTAAGAAGCTATTTAAGAAAAAATGATATACTAAAAAATTGTTAGAAGTTATTCATTCCGATATGTGTGGACCCATAAGGGTCAAGACACATTAGAGAGTGAAATATTTCATCACCTTTATTAATGACTTTTTAAGATTTGGGCACATGTATTTAATTACACATAAGCCCGGAGCATTAAAAAAGTTCGAGAAATACAAGAAAGAAGTTGAGATCCAATTAGGGAGACCTATAAAGGGATTTAACAATGATAGAGGTGGTAAGTCAGAAACATTTGCACAAGATTCATATCCAAATATCGACTCGATTAAAGCTTTCCACAATATTTTGTGTACTTGCTGGATCAGTCACTGATGCTGCAGTTGGCCAGGGAAGGAAGAGAAGTAGGAAATTCACACCACTCATCCTCTAGTTATTCAGAGGATGCTCTCATGTTAAAATGAAAGGAGAAAGCATATGATGTAACAAGGACAAGGTTGCATTCATGGCAAGATTGTTGCTATGGAGGTGGGGTTGTTTGGGGAGATAAATGAGACATGTGTTAAGTGTCTCCTTTCTGATGTTTCTTATTACTTCACAGGTGGGGAAGAGCCTGGTTGGATCCCACTACCACTGTCCTAGTGGCCCAAGGACAAACATATGTGAGCTCCACAACCTCTATCTCTTTATTTCAGTGCCTAACTATTGGACAAATTGATCAAAGTGGTGTAGGTATATTCATTATACTGGTGAGCAGATTCCCCTCTTATCCTTCCAACCAGCTTTTGTAAATGTCTAAATGTGGCATGGTACCATGGAAGGCTCTCAAGGTATAGACTTGGCAGACATATTGTTGGTTCATAAACCTGTAACCCAACCAATATTAATTCATGAGTAAAACTAGCTGGGACCTATTGCACTTTTTGAGACTTAATGTGCTACACTTTTCTTTTTTGGAAGAATTGCTTTCAACTTGGGCTTGTGATTAACAAGTTACTCCTTTGATGCTTGAATTCACTGGGATTGCATAGGGTAGGGCATGCAAGTGTTTTAGCTCTAACAGTTTGTTGTCACAATTCATTCTCTCTCTCTCTCACTCCTTTTAATGCAATTAGTGTTAACTCCAATCTATTTGCATTTGTGATTTATTATGGCATAAAGAACTATTGAATTTTTTTTTTTAAAAAAAAGAAGCCATTATTTTTTTGGGAAAGAATTAGCAAAAATTTTTAGAGACCAGCAAAGGAAACACTCTTCAGAACTTCAAAGAAACTTAATTTGACAAAACTCAGAAAGCCATGAATCATGATCCAAATTGATCCAATTCATGAAAAAATTATCATCATATGATTTGTTTGATTCTTGTTGTATTTTGCATATTCATGAGAGCATGCTTGCTCTCGTGTGATTTTTTTACTGTCTTTTCCCATATTTCTGCAATGTTTTCTGCATGGGTGGAGTTCTCCACCTCATAGCTGAGCAGAACATAGCATTGGGTAAAGAAATTAGGTAGCCCAGGAATATAGTTTTGGTGGTCCACCATTCTACTTTTCTGCTTTCACCCTCACATATCAGAAATTATAAGCTGATTTCTCCACCTGAAAGTCACAACCCTCTGTCTCTGACTCTTTCAGACATTCAATGGTTGTCTGTTTGCATGAGAAAGGAATTAATTTCTGAACATCCAAAAGCTTGTTTCATTGTAACATAGGTCTCCAAGTTTTTGTGTACCTAATCTTGCTTGTTTCCTAGAATCAGAGCATGCAGTATCCTCAAGGGCATAACATCATAATGGCATTTCTCGAGGAGATCACTGTAAGAGGTTATAAAAATAGCAGCAATTATGAAAAATAATCATTTACTGTGGAAAGCTCAAGCAATATCCATGCAATAATAGCTGCTGTAACAAACAAAATATCTGAAGAAAGGTCTTCATTTTAGTGCCCACAATGTAAACATAACTTGTTTGGCCTCCAAAAACTGTCATTCTACTTAGTGTCAAGATCGACGATTTTTATCAAGCATCAAGAAGAAGGTGCAGGAGGAGCAAGAGCAAAGATTTTTTCGATTCATTTGTATAAATAGCCACTCATAGACATGGTAAGTCATGTACCCCTTCAGGAGGATGACAATGTCATAGCCCCACCATTTTAATGTAACATCAAGGATAGAGATGGCTCGAGGCAGACAAGATATGGTGCAAGCAGCTCAGCTGGTCCAATGCCGATGCTTTCGCTGTACGATCACGACATTTGGCACCATGATGGATCAAACATATCTTCACAAATTCCCTTCAATTCTCACATGTCTCTGCCCACATACCTCCATTGTCCCCAGTCTCCCCCTCCATGTGCTGCTGCTGTGAATTCACGGGCCACAGCCCAACTCTCCACTGATCAATCAAGCCAGGCCTACAATCTTGTCTCTAATCTGTGGAGTTCAGCTGGTGATGCCCCACCAGTCGATCGATCGACATTGGAAGGTGATACCTTCAGCTTTAGAAGATAGGCTTGTTTGGGTGCAAGTTAAGATTCCCTGCGGCATTTGATTTGTGATTGGTGGAGGTTTACTTTTTGGGCCCTAAGTGGGCCCAAGTCTTGGGTCAGCTATCTTGATTAGCAGAGTTCATTGATTGATTATTTGTCATTCAGTGGCAAGGAACCAATGGCTTTTCCTTAGGACTGATTATCTATTAAGAGCCTCAGCCACCGTAGCCCGGCAACAATGATGATATTAAGAATTATTTGGCGATAAATCTACATCCATTGATATTTACAGGTAGGGCTTTTCGTGAAATGTAATCAACTTGAATTTGAGGCGGCTATTGGAAATCTTAGGAAAAGACTTGATTTGTTTTCATATATGTTGTTCATAAAAAAAAAAGGACTAATTGAAGGGGAAGTTTTCTTCGTACAATAATAAGCTAAGGTTACTATTCAAAAAAAAGTGGAGTATTTATTTGCAAAATTCTGCTTGATTTTAGATGTGGCAATTCCACAAAGATGTCCTCATTAGTTGGGAAAGAAGCAGGGTGTATTAGATTTTTGAGGAATGTACTGAGAGTAAATTTGTTTTGGTTAGACAATGTGTGGTTGGTAAATAAGGATCAGTTTTTTTAGCAAGGTACGGAATGCATCGGCAAATATTTAATAGAATTCAATAAGATCTATTTTCATTCAAATAACGAATTCTAGCCTATTAAAAGGATCTTTTAATCAATCCGTTAATCATTTCAATTCCATTACAATTCCATCCTTTTTTCAAATAGAACAAGCAAAGATTGAATTGGATTGATTCTTGAAACGCCTTCGTAGATCTTTCTCAATGTCATGGCTATATATGGAATAAGAAGCCAATGAATATTCATCTGCTTCTGGGAAATCCTATGAGACCAATTCTGAATTAGGTCAGTTACATAGCAACCTTTATTGTACTTTCTATGACAAAGCGCGAAGAGTGAATTCTAAGGGGGTCTTTTGTGCCAACAATTATTGGATAGGCTGCATGGCTGACTCGAGTGGGTGAAACCACTTTTGGGCTTTAATAAGCAAATGTAATATTCTAAATGCCCATTTTTAAATAGAATTGAAAATAGTCAAGATAATACTATTTGAATCTATTTTAAATCTATCTAAATATGAATATAAATTGAAGTATCTTACTAATATATATATATCCATATTTATATCTATTCAAAGAAAAATTGAAATGGATAAGCATCTATCTGATACATATTCGAATATTCAATTTTATTTGTATTCCTATTTAGAAGTTTTAAAAAAAAAACAAGTGACCAAATTAGCATGTCTTTAATTTAACTTATCTTTTATATACTAATATTTTGTTTTGATGGCCTATAATATCCACATTTATGTCCAAACTATCAATGTCCAATTTGAATCTATATTGATTTACAATAAATATGAGGCCTATTTAGATTTATTATTGCTTACAATTCAATAATAATATGTAGGTGGTTGTTATGTTACTTATAACCCTCGCAGTCATAGACAAACCAAAGTGAGGCCAAACCTACTTATGAAATAATCTAGGGAAAATGGTTAGGGATGGAACATCCCATGTGGTAAGATAGCCACCACCTACAATGTTTACAACGCATAGATGATGCATAGCTGACTGATAGTTATTGAAAATAGACATGGTTCCATCAACCTTGACATGCTAATCGCCGATTAGCAAATAAAATGGGAGATGTAAATCCCTGCTCTTGTCATGTTTTAGTATTTGTCGGCAAAATTTGATTTTGAGGAGGTGATGTTCAATTGGCAAAGGCTATGGAATCATGATTCATGCAACATTTACTGAATGATTCTAACATGGTAAAAAAAGTCCATGTGGTAATTTTAACTTGGACTTTTCCTAAGTTGATCATTCAGTACATGGTCACAGGTTCAAATCATCAGCTGCTTCCTGTTGGCATGTTTCAATTGACCTGACTTGATTTGGTGCATGACTTTTTCGATCTGGGTTTTGTCCTGGTGTAACCTAAATCCTAAACCCTAAACTTTTGCTCAGCAACAAATGATTTTGGATTCGAGTTTAGAATGATGCATAAGTCAATATTCAAACCTGAATAATTGTGTTGCAGGTGGATCTTCCCTTTATCTCTCTTTAAAAATTAAAAAAACTAAGTCTGAACAAATATCTTATTAATTTGAATGATTGTACCCCAATTTTCTCAAGCTGCTTGATCAATGACATGAGTATCATAAAAGCTGGATACGTTGTATGAGATTGTAAGAATAAGTTCTTAGAAAGCTTCAACTCCATAGCATAGTTTTCGCCTCCCTTTCATGTTTTTTGTGCGTGTTGGCTGTTCCCAAATCTAGCTGAGTTTTTGTTCAGTTTTGATCATAAAATTTGGTTCCTTCCTCCCTCTCTGTTGGACTGTCTCTCTCTTCTCCAATTCCTTTAGCAATTATCCTCTAGTTGGAATCTCTACAAATTTCCTTAAAAAGGACAATAATTCACAACTATTAATAACTGAATGCATTTGGGTTCAATATTTAACAAAACATAGAAAAGCTGGGAAAAAAAAAAGTTATTTCGCTTTCTACTATCAACTCTAATACCGGCGAACAATTGAAAATTTTTATCTTGCATGTGCGAGCCAACCACCAATTTTGGCGAAGGAACTAAATCTAGCACCGAGGATTTGAGCCCGAATTATCCTTAAAATACTTATTAGAATAGATTTGCTGAAGAGAAGTATGTATACCAATTCACATAAACCAAAACCCTTCCATTTAGCACATCTCAATCATAATAGTTCATGGGATCATACCTACCCATCAAAACTCTCTCTTTCTTTAATGATTAACACAGATAAGTATTATATTTCTTTTAGGCCCTTCTGTGAAGCCTCTTGTATCTAAACTATATATGGAGGAGTTTTTGATATATATTTGAGGGGAAAAAAAATGAAACAAACATATATATGAGTCATTATGTTAATGCTTCAGTTTCAAAACATTGTGAATATGGTCCAAAGGTATGGACAAAAGCCTAAGCAGCTAGAATGGACCTGAAGTTCATGAACCTTTCTCATGCACCCAATTTAACCCCATGTACCAAGTACATGCCCCACAATGTTGGTATGTGGGGGCCCCACTCAATAATTGACATGCATGCATGCTGCTAATCTTGGTGGTCCTCCATCTGTAATGGTGCAGGAGGCCCAACAGCTTATCTGTTCCTTTCAGCTTGGGGTCTCAATGTTTGTTGGTGAAGGTATTCTGCAGGTAGACAAAGAGGTCAAATTCAAAAACCTCCCATATGCCATATGATTTGGCTCAAACAACATTCTCTGTTCATGTGCAATGGCATGTGAATCAAGTAAAGTTATTTTTTTAATCTCAAACTACCATGGACTGCCCATAGACATGTTATAATTGGAGTCATGGGTTGTGGTTTAAAATAATCTAATCCCAACATACTTCTGTCAGATACTTGCAGATTGTAAATCCTCCATTGACAATGTTAAGATTTAGGTCTTGGAGTCCACCAATGATCACATTATCATGCTTTAAAATGGCAAAACGAAATATACCTTCTGCTTGCACCATTTCCCACTGATCATAAAATAATCATGCAGCATTCCAATGTGCTTCTGTTGATTAAAAAATAATTAACAAGATCATTGCACTTCTTCTGTTTCGTAAAGTTTCTAATGCAATAGCTTGAGCAAAACGAGGAGCTCCGGATTACTTCTACTGCTACTACTACTTCTTTAGACTTACAGAAACAGAATTACATGCAAACCTCAGCATTATTAACGAAGTCTGACTTACTATATTATATATCAAAGCAAATGGCAGATCGACTTGCCATCGGAGGGAAAGAATAAAAGTTATATTATATATCATATAATATATACTTGAAATAAAATTATGATAAATGAAGTATATAATCCTAGGATAATACTAGATCTGTCACAAATGGAGAAGGATGCCATTTAGGAAAACTAAGGTAGGCTAGCAGCTTTAAAAAATATATGAAAAAAGAATTAAATCTCTGCAAGGTATATTTCTCAATTTGATATTGTAATTGCTTGTTGTGTCACTATTTAATGAGGTGGTATTGGTACAATTATTTTGGCACCCTTCACATGATGATCTGTCATTTGTAATAACATCTCAAGATTTTGGTTAATCTAGTTAGAATTGGCCATTTTACATGGTGCACTACTTAACATTGGATAAAAAGAATATAGTTACTCGTTGTCTAGATATTTTTGCTAATTAATCTTTCTGTGGATAATAATATCCAAGTACCAAACATCTTTCATCGTGAAGGCTATAAATAATAATCATCATAATGTTATAGTGAAGGTTATAATGATTGTAAGGTATGATACATCCATGATAGCAACAATTAGATGACAACTTAAAAGTAACTTTTTACAAGTTTTATGGCTATGGTAATTGCATATAAAATTGTCAAAACTATTATTGAATCACATTGTTATAGTTTCAAAATTCAAGAATAATATACATTACTCGAATTTTAAAAAAAAATCAAATAACGATAACCATAGTATCATTGTTCCGTTATAGTATCCTATGATGACTTCTAAGTATAACTATTATCTTCACCAGTGCAGCACAAGCTTTTTGAGTTAAATTGTTGTCTCAACATGTATGTGTTATGGATCCAAACATTTTTAATTAGCAAATTCATCTCTCTTTTGTTCAATTCTCTCTCCCTTGAAAGAAAAATAGAGATTAAAATCTGTATACTAGCCAAATTCTAGTGTAAAATATTTATTCCTCATCAAACTAAACCATAGCCATCTTTAGCTTATACTATGCATAAAACATTGAAGAGACAAAATGGATTATTAAAACATAGGTGGGCTAGAATTTGAACAATATATAGTATCGGTCAATCCCAGCTAGATAATAGGACTCAATGCTAATAATTTGAGCCATTAGATGTGATCAACTATCTTTAAATTTTTATACACAAAACATTATGTAATTTGGAGATCCTTAGAGCTTGTTTGGCATCACTGTTTTTTTTTAAAAATAAAATAAAATAAAATAAAAGCCGATGCAAAAACATGTTCATGATATTAAATTTATTTTCTACATTTCAAAAGATTTTTGTTAATTTAGAAAAAAAATTGTAAGAAATTCTTACTTTCACTATTTTCTCAAATAAGAAATTTATATTTTTATTGCCACCATCAACACCACCTCTATCGTCGCCACCATCATTGCCACAATTTTTGCACTCATCTCCATCGCTGCTACCGCTGCCACAATTGTCACTATCACCTTCACAATATTTTTCTATCACTATTATCTCCACTATTGTCGCAACATCTCCACTCCCACCACCACTGCTATATTCGTGGCGACACTGCCACCACTATAGCCTTTACTACACCACCATCATCACAACCACAACTATATCATCGATACCCTTACGACCATTGCATCACAGCCACATTGCTAGCATTCTTACAACCACCATTGCCACTATCATTATTGGCTTTATTTTCTACCAGCACTATGACAAGCTCCTTAGCCACCATCATCATTTTTAATTATTTAAAAAAAATTAAAAACACCAAACATATTTATATTTTAAAAATTTTAAATAAAATATAAATAATAATTTACTTCTCAACATAAAAATCAAAGTGATGCCAAATGTTATCTTAGCATATGCATCGAATAGTCAAAAAAGTATGCATTGTTTCGTGTTATTTAAAGTATCCATTTTTAACCATTCTATACATATGGTAGTATTTCAAATCATATGATCTTTATTCTGCATGCAGATTAGAGATAGTAGGCTATATTTTTATGGCTCGGAGATTAGGAATATTGACTAGTTTGATCTAGTGCATCTCATGGCATATAATAAAAAAAGAAAAATTAAAATGAACATCAAGGCATTCAGGTCATCATCAAATATTTATACGTCCTAAAATCTTAAATAGTTTCCATGCTAGACAAGTTGATTTCTATATGCTCAATTAGCACCAATTATTTCTTATTATATTTCTATCCAAAAGGTCATAAACTTTTATCAATTCCTTCTCCTTCTACATGGATGAGTTCCAGTATACATTGCACTTTATTCCCTACTTCCTCAAGATCTATTTTGATAGCAGTATAGAAGGAGAAACATATTTTTCAATGAATTGAGTTTTGTTATCGAAAGTGCTGGTGATGCTCTAGTAACAACAAGTGGAGTTAGAATTTTTAATGTTTCAGTTCTGATAGCAGAATTACGTGCTGCATGGAAAGATTTGACTTTATGCCATATTGGTATTGAGAACTTTCTAATTTTCTGGCTTTTAGGTTCACCATCTACTAAAGTAGGTTTTCTCCTATTTTATGGATGCATAATTTGGTCTTTTTCTGAGCTTTATATATTTATCAAGAATCCAATGATGATGATGCTTGGATGGCAGTTTATGTGGTTATTTATAGTAGAACTATAACTATGATGAGGGATTCCATTTCAAATTTTTCTGCTTAATTTTTAAATATTTTATTTTTTAATTTCTACCGATGTATTTATTCTCGATGCGCTTCGTCAACGCCGCATCCAGCCCTGCGCCACAGCGTAAGACAGAATTCACACATAACGGCCCGAAAAAATAATAGACGGACAGGATGTATTGTAGCTGAAAACCAACGGCGGATTTCCGCAAACGATAAGCACCCGATCCACGTTCCGCAGGCGCGCATAAAGTACCTACACGACTTAATAAACCCATCCCGCATATTTTCTCAATCAAACGCATCTCGTCCGTCCATGTGAGGCGGCACGATATTTCAAGCCATTCCCATAACGATGACGCCTCGCATAGACGGACAGGATGGGTTTCTGATGGATAACGGAGCGTTAGACTCGACATTTCGCATAGAAATTTAGATACGTACGGTGCTCGACTCCCAAGCCCAATCACGCTCCCGTCGGCACGTGACGGCTTATTTTAATGCCACGTCAGGCCACTCCCCTCTTCTTCCCCACAAGAGGTGCGAGAGACAGAGAGAGAGAGAGACTGACGCTTTGCATCGCATCGCTTCATCGCCGGCGTTGCAAAAAACTTGAGCTCGGGGGCTGCTGTTGGGACACCGATAAAGAGATGGGGGAGGTGAAATCCGGCGCCTTTTCTTCTCGGATTTCATGTTTAGAAAGGTTTTATTGATGATTTTATTGGAAATATTTGATTTTGATGGCAGGAGGAGAAGAATCCGGAGGAGGGGAAGAAGGAGGAGAAGCCGGAGGAGGGGAAGAAGGAGAAGAAAGGAGGAGGCGAAGGCGGAGGAAGGGAAGGACGGCGGCGGCCGGCGGAGGAGGAGGAGGAGGGGAGGTGGAGAAGAAGGAAGGCGGTGGGGAGGAAGAGAAGAAGGGGGAGGCGGCGCCACCGCCCCCGCCGCCGGAAGAGATTCGTGATTCGTGTCTACATGCAACTGCGAGGGCTGCGCCCGGAAGGTGAGGCCGCTGCTTAAAGGATTCGAAGGTATAAAAATCTCTTCTTTATATGTAAAAATTCCGCTTTTGGGGGCTAATTTGTCGGGGAAATCGACATAAAATGAGATTTTCTTTTTTTTGCGTTTTTGGAAGGTTGTGGAGGAGGTGCAGACAGACTGCCGGATCCACAAGGTGGTGGTGAAGTGGGAAGAAGGCGGGCGGAGGATCCGCTGAAGGTGGTGGAAAGAGTCCAGAGGAAGACGGGCCGCAAGGTGGAGCTATCTCACTCCCCTGCCGCCACCCAAGTCGGAGAAGAAAGAAGAGGAGAAGAAGGATGAGAAGCCCAAGCCGGAGGAGAAAGAAGGAGGAGGTCAGTTAGCTATTCCCTCTTCTCTCGTTCTCCTTCCTTCCTTAATCCCTCTGTCTCAAGTCTATTAAAGGGAGGCTAGCTCTTTTTCTTCCTAGATAGTTTCTCCTGAGCTCCTGTTTTCTTCTCCTCCTCCAGCCACCGGTGGATAGCAGTGGTGCTCAAGCCAAAGGTTCACAGATGCAGTTTGCGAGGCCTGCGCCCAGGAGACTATTTAAAGGAAAAGGATCCTAAAGATGAACAAAGGTTAGCCTAAAGAAAGCTCCCTTTCTTCTTTCTGAAAGCACCAAAGAGAAAAAAAAAAAGAAGTTCCTTTTTAAAATCAGAAATCCGAGTTCCATTTTTTATTAATGATTTCCTCGCTGGATCTGGTTCAAATATTGCAAAAACGAGGTTTTTTAAGATTTTGTACTCAGTGGTTATCCCTTGGTGTTTTTGCTTTTTTCTAATTCCAGTTACTTGCTCCTGACTCTAATTACTAATATTTGCAAAATTTTAAAGAAAAGCTTCAACTTTTTTTTTTAATTAGGATTTACGACTTCAGACCTCAGACTTACAGTGCGCTTCATGCTTTACCTACCCTGTTGCTATTTTAACTTTTTTTTTAATGGATTCATGATGAATTCAGTAGATTTCTCTGGTTTTCTCTGCTCTCGCTGACTGAAACTCTTATCTCGGTTCGAGATTTCGGTCCAAAGCTCCGTTTTTTTTATGTGGATAGATTCGGGTATTGGTCTAAAAATTGGATTTTGATGGGGGAAATGGAGCAGGGGTCCAGTCGGTGGAGCCGGATCTGAAGGCCACGCTGGTCACGGTGACCGGGGTGCTCGACCCGGCGAAGCTGGTGGAGTACGTCTACAAGCGGACGGGGAAGCACGCGGTGGTCGTGAAGCAGGAGCCGGTGGAGAAGAAGCCGGACGACGAGAAGAAGGCCGCCGACGGCAAGGAGGGCGGCAAGGACGAGAAGAAGGCCGACGCTGGCGGCGAGAAGGCCGAGGGGGAGAAGAAAGACGAGAAGGAGGGCGGCGGAGACGGCGGAGGCGGAGAGGAGAAGGAGAAGGAGGGCAGCGTGGAGCGGCGGAGGACGCCACGGCGGCGGTGGCTGCCGCCGGCGGCGCCGCAAAGGTGGTGGATTTGATGAAGAACGAGTTATACTACTACTATCCGAGATACGGAGTGGGATACGCGTATCCCCGTACTCGTATCCCCTCCTCCTCAGATCTTTAGCGATGAGAACCCCAACGCGTGTGCCGTGATGTGAAAATGGAGAAAGTTGGGGGTTGAGAGAGAAATTTCTTTGCGGTATCTACCCCGGTAAACATATAATTAGAAATAATCATCTCTTTTTGAGGAGGCTGTCAACCTTTTATTTTTCTCGTTCTTGTCCTTCTTTTGTTCCTCTCCCCTGTGTAGTATTCTGCTTTTTGTTTTTTTTTTTCCTTTCCTTTTGCCCCCTTTCCTTTTCTTCTTTACCCCTTCTTTCTTTCATCTTTATCTTCTTATTTTTATGAGAAAAATCTGTTTAGCGAATTGTAGCATTTGCATGTATCCTTTCTTTTTAGCAATATGTAAGTTAAGCTGTACTTTCTCTTTGGACTGGTATTTTTGTGTAAGAAATTCTGGACTAGTTTCAAGTTTACTTGGGATTGTATGCAGAGAAGCTTCTGGAATTTAAGTAGAGAAAATGAGGGGAATAGCTACTATGTTTGGTAAGTTGCTCAGGTTATGATGGAGTTATGAGCAGGGGTTTAGATCTATCTCTGTCTCTAGTATTTTTTATTTGAGTATATTTAGTTATAGATTGGCTTCTTCTTCTTTTTTTTTGGCCTTTTTAATAATTGACTGCATGGAGCATCATTGTCATACTTTTAATATCTATTAAATACGTGTGCAGGGAGTCTTGTCATGTTCTCTTTGTTTTGGAAAAAGGTGGCCGATTGGTACATATAGCCTTTAAGAAGCTTTTCATCACTGCTATGGGAAAGCATGAGGTAGCTAAATTTAACCTTCACCTTCTGTGTTATTGGGTGAGTTGGGCGCTAGTGGTATTGAAATGCCTCTGTCAAATTTTGCTCCAACCTTGGTTTGGTTTTTGCCCTTTGGCATCTCAGTTGTGATCCATCATTGCTAGCCACTACATCCTATACTGCTACAAAGCCAAAATACTTCTCAACTTTCCTAGCCTTATTAGCCTTGTCTAAAGCCCTATGGTTTCATGGTACAATTTTTGCAGCTAAACCTCAACCTAAAGTTAATAAAAATACTTCATAGTTACTGTTATTTTAGTCATGCGACTCATTACGAGGGAACATGTTCAGCAGGACCTATGGAATATTTGCCCAGAGCTAGGTAGTATGTTGTTAAAAAAAAAAAAGCTTTACTTTTTGCATGCCCCTTTGGATGGAAAAGGTGACGGATATTCTGTCAGGGATCAATATGTAAAAAGAATAGGTGTTGATTTGAAAAGAAATACGGTTGCTTTTCGAATGGTTGTTATTCGGGATATGGAGAGACCTTGAGGAGATCCGTGGATAGCGATCGAAGTCGCTGTCTGGTTGCTTTGATAAGAGATTGGAGCGGGAGACACGACAAAAATGCTTGCATCACCCACTCAAATGAAAACATTACATTCTGGTCCCTCCCTAGCCGCAGTTTTAGCTGAAACTTTGGGCGGGTCTAAACTAGAGATTTTTTATTTTGTTCGGGATAAGAATGACATTTACATAGATCTCACGTGGCTACAGCTAAATAAATTAAAAATAAAAAAAATAAAAAAAAAAAAATCAGCAGTTTTTGTCTAAATAAGTTCATCGAAGTGTCATCGAAGTGTCGAACCATAAAGAAAGCAATCAGAAACTCTTCGAAGCTAAAGTCCCATCGACTGGGGTCTAAACTGGAGATTTTTTATTTTGTTCGGGATAAGAATGACATTTATATAGATCTCACGTGACTACAGCTAAATAAATTAAAAATAAAAAAATATAAAAAAGAAGAAATATCAGCGGTTTTCGTCTAAATAAGTTCATCGAAGTGTCATCGAAGTGTCGAACCATAAAGCAATCAGAAACTCTTCGAAGCTAAAGTCCCATGGACTGGTAGTAGTAAACCGGCTTTTATGTGGTCGACCAGTCCGATGACCGGCTCCAATTTTGGCTCGTTGTGCAAGGCGTATACTTCGGTTGGTGCAAGAAAGCTATTAAATTGGTAAACACGCCAACCCCTTGTGTTTTGTTTTGTTTTGTTTTGTTTAACGAAGTGGGAGGGTAAATTAGCACAGGTTGGTACGTCATTAGTTTCTTAGAGCCTCTTGTTAGCTTTAAAAGTTAAGTATTTTAGAAAAATAATTATTTGGTTGAGTAGTTTGATTGATCCAGTGGCACACTACTATAAGATGCGACATGTGCATGTACAGATTATAGCTGGGTTATTTTAGT
>NW_024069494.1:0-41423 GCF_009389715.1 Phoenix dactylifera
CTGATAATACGGCTATAAAGGAGCCCATCAAAATATTTCAAAAACAAATTCTAACTCATAAGATGCTCCAGATTGCTTAGGATAGTTACTGCCAGAAGACGATGCCTCAGACGCACCATATCAATATTCGTATTCTTATAGGTCATAGGCTACCAGTGGTTGCAGATAATTGGATCTGGTATATGACTCAAAACTGATACATCTATACCATGTGTGAGGTCATTTGTGAAAGTGAATCCTAGGTTCTTCGGTCTTAAGCATGCTGAATTTTTTTTTTCGAAAATTATGGCTGAATCTGATCAGGTTGCCTACGTACTCCTTCATAAGAGGGATCAAGCCATACATAGTTCTTTTAAGTTTCAAAAAGCAAAAAAAAATCGAATAAACAATTAATTCGTGCATGCTTACAAGATCAAATCTAGAAATCAGCACTGTAAGAACACATAGGATTATGCCATAATCGTTTAAACAATTATATTAAAACTTTATGCATGATTAACTATCAGATCTGAAACTTAAACTCTATTCCAATTAATCTCCGAATATCCATGAATGGATTCTGAGATATCTCCGTGAGGAGCCCCAAAAGAGGGTAAAACCTCGGAGAATGGACCTAGATCTTGACACCATAATAAAAGATTAATGTAGGATTAATACCTTTTATGATGGATGAAACTTGTGGATCTGATCCTCGACTTCGCAGCCACGCACACGAATGGCCTCTACGAGAAGTCCACGCGAAGTTCCTGAAGAGATCCAATCCTGCGGAAGTGCTAGCTTGCGCAGAATTTCTTGAGGCTGAAATTTGATCTTCCAACACTATCAACTTTTGATCCGCCTTCTTGGAAGAACTTGGAGGAAAGGTTTAAAGGGATTGAAGAGGACTTAGATCTGATCTAAAGACTCTTATCAGGGACCCCTAACACTAATGGCGATGGACTTAGAGAAGATCAAAGCAGAGAAAGAATTTTTCCATGCATGAATTTTCTCTTTTCTCCTTCTCTTTTTTTCTCTCTTTTTTCCTTGAATTCGACCACCATGATGGAGGTCCTTTAATGCTCTCCTACCTAACTTCATGCCAACCATCCCATATTTGTGGAGGATTTTGTGGGGTTTTGAATTCAAAATTCAAGTTCATGCGCCATTACATGATGAAGCTTGATCTAATCTAAACCATTCATCATGTTGCCACTTCCCTCTTTCAATTTCGAAATTCCCATGCCCCTAATCAGATTAGAGGGTCACGTGGTGATTTTGTTGAATTCGAAATTCAACCTTAATTAGAAGTGAGATAAAGATAAGGATGGCATATGTCATGAGAGAGAGAATTTGATCTTATCCAATTCTTTTCATGAATTTATCTCTCCATTTCGACCCATCTAATGATGAAAGAGGTCCCTGATGTTGCCAAGTGTCCCATGGCACCATTAAATAAATTAAATTAATTTTTAATCATATTAAAAATCAATTTATGGCGCCATGCATGGATATGTGACAAGTGGATTTCAAGATCCGGTTTCAGATCAAACCCATTTAATTTAATTAAATCCTAACAATTAGAATGATTCAATTACCATGGGTTGAACCTAATCCAATTAGGTCAATCCCTAATTAAGCACAAATTTAATCTAATTTAATTTGGTCAACCTAAGTCCTCTTGATTCAGACCTAATCCAATCAGGTCAAAAACCCTGATTGAGCCCAAAATTGAATCTAATTCAATTTGGCTCATCCTTAGTCCAATTACTCAATCTAATTGAGTTCATTAGCGATCTAATTACTAATTAATCTTTCGATAATTACTTTAATTATTTTATAAGATAATTTGTCAATCGAATTGACCAAATTATCCCTGAATGATTCTTAATCATTTATTAGCCTTCTTGATCAATCAGGAATCTTCTATGCGTGTGACCTCATAGGTTTCGAACCTAAGCCGGTAGTATAGGAACGACTTCCTATACTAATCGATGTGACCATCTAGCAATGGTACTCGATATCTGGATAGGCCGAATATGTGCGAAGCAAATATTCTGGAACTCTGGACTATGGTTACTGTATAATTCAATCCCTTTGACTCCTAATGCCAGGATGACTTAGAGCTCACTGTCAACCCTATAATTAGTACATCCATTATGTGATTAACTTTAGATATCCCGTGACTTCTCACTGGGATTATCCTGGCCAAGGTTTTGCTAAATTAATCACAAGACATTATCTCCTGTTTCTAGGAGGGGTCAATTCCATCTTGACTCACAACTGATTACGCAAGTACTTGACTGCACCCAGTGACCTTCCGTCACTGAATTAGAATCCAGAAAGTCCGGTACCAAAGTACAGTGAGTTGCTTGCTAGTCACAGATTGCGGTCTTAGGTCAGAGGGCCAAACTTATACCCATATCCACTCGAAATATCTCTCGACAGTAGAGCATTCTGGAATTGGTCACGTTCGGTGAAATGTACTCCTACACTTACCTATGTGGCATACCAGTGTCTCCACACTCCTTAGTTAAGAGGATAGCCAACGTATATGTCACACAACAACCTAATCTCGATAATGCTGTCGTCCTAATAACAACATATCATTTGGTTGCGAACAAGTTTAAGGACTTAAAGATAAATCCTCCTTTATCATAACATAAGTCCTAAGAACTTCATTATATAAGAGTTCATTTGAAGATGAAATGATGAATAATGCCAAATAACACTTTATTAATTTATCAATTCATTTACAAAATTCAATCATCAATATGCTGACGATTGACATTTAGGATATGAATCCCAACAACTCCCACTTAGCTTAATGCCAATCGGCATAGTATCTAATACCCATCTTCGACTTGTGTTCGTCGAACTCTTTGATGTCGAGAACTTGGTAAATATTTCAGTCAGATTTTCTTTTGTGTCAATCTTCTGAAGATCAATATCACCTCGATCAATGATCTCTCGAACCAGGTGGTAGCGACGTAGAATATGCTTGGTCCGCTGATGTGCTTTGAGTTCTCTTGCTTGAGCTATGGCCCCAGTATTGTCACAAAATACAGGCACTGGACCATCAATGGAGGGTGTCACTCCAAATTCGGTGATGAACTTCTGCAACCATACAGCTTCCTTGGCGGCATCAGATGCTGCAATATATTCTGCTTTACAAGTAGAATCTGCCACTGTATGCTGCTCCCATCCTTAAAAGTTAAGATATATCCTGACATGCTCTTGCTATCATCTTGATCTGACTGAAAACTTGAGTCGGTATATCCCTCAAGTTTTAAGTCAGAATCACCGTAGACAAGCCACTGATCTTTAGTATTTCTCAAATACTTAAGGATGGTTTTTACAACCTACCAGTGGTTGCTACCTGGATCAGACTGGTATCTGCTCACTACTCCTAATAAGTATGCCACGTCTGGTCTAGTACATGTCATGGCATACATTATAGATCCCACTGCTGAAGCATATGAAATTCTATCCGTACTCTCTCTTTTTTGAAGGGTTGTCGGACAATCCATCTTAGAGAGGTTAATTCCATGGCCCATCGGAAGATAACTTTTCTTAGAATTAATCATACTAAACCTCTTCAGTATAGTATCAATGTATGTGGATTGGAATAATCCAAGCAATCTTTTAAATCTATCTCTATAGATCTTCATCCCTAGGATGTAAGATGCTTCTCCTAAATCCTTCATGGCAAATTGAGATGATAGCCAAACCTTTATTTCTTGTAATACAGGAATGTCATTCCCAATTAAAAAAATGTCATCTACATACAAAACAAAAATATGATAACTAAACTATTTACCCCATTTATAAATGCAAGGTTCCTCTTCATTCTTAATGAAGCCATATGATTTGATCACCTTATCAAATCGTATGTTCCAACTTCGTGAAGTTTGCTTTAATCCATAAATGGATTTTTGAAGCTTGCACACCTTAGACTCATCTGCAGATATAAAACCTTCTGGTTGCATCATATACACCTCCTCTTCTAAATCCCATTTAGAAAAGTGGTTTTAACATCCATCTGCCAGATCTCATAATCTAAGTGTGCTGCTATCGCAAGCATAATCCGAATGGATTTAAGTATTGCTACAAGAGAAAACATTTTATCATAGTCAATACCATAACGTTGACGGTATCCTTTGGCACCCAGACGGGCTTTATAGGTTTCTACCTTTTCGTGTATTTCTTTTGAAAATCCACTTACACCCTATGGGTTTAATCCCTTCGGGTGGGTCAACTAATGTCCATACATCATTGACCTTCATGGATTCCATTTCGGATTGCATGGCTCCAAGCCATGCATCAGAGTCATACCTCTGCATCTTATCAATGTAGGTGATCGGATCCTCATCGTTTTCATCAAGTTTGACAGGATCCCCATTCCGGACCAAGAAACCGTAGTATCTGTCCGGCTGACGTAGTACTCTACCTAATCGCCTTAATGGTGCATCTAAGATGGGTTCTGGATCTGATCTAATCAAATCCGTCTCAATTGGCTCAGTAGATGGTGTCGGATCTTCTACATGTTGAACTTTCCTAAGCTCAACATTAGAGCTTCTACTTCCTTCTCCAAGGAATTCTTTCTCTAAGAATACAGTTCTATTGCTTACGAACAACTTTTGTTCTTCAGCAAGGTAGAAATAATATCCTTTAATCTCTTTAGGATAACCGACAAAGAAACATTTGTCAGACTTGGGTTCAAGTTTATATGTTTTCAAATGTTTGACGTACACCGGACACCCCCAAACACTAAGGTGAGAGAGCATCGACTTATGTCTAGTCCACATCTCATGTGGTGTTTTATTTACAGACTTACTTAGAATCTTATTTAGAATATAGCAGGCTAACTCAAGTGCATATCCCCAAAAGGATATGGGCAGACTCGCAAACCCCATCATGGATCGAACCATGTCTAACAGGGTTCGTTTCTCTTTTCTGCTTCGCTGTTATACTGCGGTGTACCAGAAGGAGTCCATTGGAAAAGAATCCCATTCTCTCCCAGATATATCAAAAACTCATTGGAAAGATATTCACCCTCTCGATCTGTTCGAAGAGTTTTAATACTCTTTCCAGTTTGTTTGTCTACTTCATTACGATACAATTTAAACATTTCAAATGCTTCATATTTATGTCTCATTAAATAGACATAACCATACCTCGAAAGGTCGTCTGTAAACGTAATGAAATATGAATACCCACCCCTAGCATCTGTGCTCATTGGCCCACATACATCAGAATGTACAAAGGTCAATAAGTCACTGGCTCGTTCACCTTTTCCGGTAAAAGGTGATTTGGTCATCTTACCAAGAAGACATGACTCACAGGTTGTCAATGATTCACAATCATTAACATTGAGGATTTTCTCTTTACTTAATTTGTTCATCCTGTTCTTGTTAATATGACCTAGCCTATGATGCCAAAAGTAGATATCCATGACATTATCTATTCTATGGCGCTTACTTGATGTGTACATTATATTAACAGGTTTGTGATAACAAATAGATGCCATTGCTCAATCGTCTATTCATTATAGTAACACTATTCATAATGATATCACAAGAACATTTCTTTATTGAAATTTCACAACCGTTCATGGCCAAAAGGCCTACGAAAATTACATTCAATAAGAACGTAGGACAATAGTGATAATCACTCAAGACAACTACATCAGAATTGAAAACAAGTTTGAGATTTTCTAAAGCTAGAACTGGAACAGATCTTCCATCTCCAACATTCAGAAATCTCTCGCTGTTTTCAAATCTCTCATTGACCTGAAGTCCTTGCAACGAATTGCATATATTAAACGAACTTCCAGTATCTAATACCCAGGTTGAATTATCATATATAGAGAAATTACAAGGTGTTATCATATAAATACCTTGATCAGCAACTGATTGCCCTTTTCTCTTGCTTGGCCTATTCGGATCAAGTGAGGTAAGATACTGAGGACAATTCCTCTTCCAATGCCCTTGCTTCTTACAATAGAAGCATTCTGCCTGACTTTGGTCATCCTTAATCTTTTTGGTCTGACTATGCTGAGTTCTCAGCTTTCTATACCAATTATTGAAGTTGGGACCAATCAACTTGTCATTATCCAATAATGAGCGAAGTGACAAACTTGTGGCCATTTCTACATAAAAGAAAATTTGGCTATTAGTATATGAATTGACTAAACACAGTAGACTTGGACTTTAGTCTAAAGATACTTCCACTATTTTATACAAATTGGTAGCCTCTACCTCCAATTCGAAAAATTACTCTTAATTCTTTAGTGGGCACTAGAACCCAATAGATCGCATATAGGCCCGAGTGTGGCTCGGCCAACCCATATGCACCTATTGGTAGGTTCTTAACCAATTGCTTCATCATGCAACTTCTAGTGATGATTTTGCCCTAGGTTCTTCGGCAGGCTTGTGGCGTCTCCACCAAATATCCTAATTAGGTCCAACCATTAAATAATAGGGTTCAGTCTAATCAACTAATAGATGACCAAGCCCGAGTGTGGCTCGGCTCACCTGACCACCTATTAAAGATACACTCAACTCATCATATATTGAATGACAATTCCAATGTTTGATAAGTACCAGGCATGTCGCGCCTCCAATAATTATCAAAACATTGGACCCATTATCACCCAACTTAATGGAAGGCTATGACGTAGTTATCCCCATAACCATTTCATTTTAAGGACCTAATAATTTTTGAGGATTTCATAATTAGGATATATGAGAAGATCCGGTTAGTCTAATTTCTCCCACTAACTTCACCAAATCAGATCGGTTAAGGAAGCACCTAAATCAGTCAAACTTATTTTTCTTATAGGCATGGGCTAACTCGAATCATTAAGTGATCCAATCAAAATGTGATTGACCATGTCGGCCAGGTAAGTGAGATCGGTGGTGGAAGGGATATACCATTAACTCAATAAAGACGAATCAGTGCGAGTAGCTCCTAAATAAAAACCACCGGTCAAGACTGCCAAACTTACCTTAGACACCAACTGGTTAATCAATTTTGATTTAATTACTCTAATGACTCGGGCTTCACCTCTGAGCCTAAATCAAGTTTCATCTTGGTCTAATCAATGACATGGACTTGATCAATCTACAACTATTGCAAATTGAGCTAGAATTTTCTTGACTTAATGTAGTTACTACCTAATTAGATTTGATCAATTAATTCTATTAATCCATGAATGATTCTAACCTTAGGTCTAACCCAATCCTAAGAACTTGATTTCAAGGCTAACCCATATGCCCAAAGAATTATGCAATGTCAATTAGTGGAGTTACAATTCTATTTCATAACACTTAATTCTCAATTAAGTATAGACTTATGAAAGTTTTGATCATTGCATATTTTTTTAATTACATATTAGTTACAATCTTTTAGTTCTTAAATCTCATTTTCAGATCTCAGTATTTGTAATTAATCATATGTAATCAGATTTAATTCATGTTTAATGTTTTATGTTGATGCATCATATATACATAACTACATGAATTAATTCAAACAACATACATCTTATGTATTTGTTTTTCTACTTTTATTTTTAGATCTGATTTGTTCATTAAAATCAGTGATCATATGAATCAAAAATTTTATTTAGATCTAATCTAAATAATATTATGATTTTAGATTTATTTATGTTACAAATCTTAACACAAACATGCATCATATGCATCCAAAATTTCAGATCTAGTTAATCATGCATAATCAGCAATTAAATCAATCATAAAAAAAATACTTTAGATCTAATCTAAGCATGCTCATGATTTCAGATTTAATTGCAAGAATTAAAAACATAAAAGTTTAAACATGAACCTGGCTCTGATACCACTGAAAGTGAATCCTAGGTTTTTTGATGTTAAGCATGCTAAAAAATTTCTTTTTTTGGAAAACCATGGCTGAATCTAATCGAGTTGCCTACGTACCTCTTCATAAGGGGGATCAAGCCATACGTAGTTCTTTTAAGTTTCAAAAATGCAGCGAAAAAATCGAATCAAACAATTTAATTCGTGCATGCTTACAATATCAAATCTAAAAATCAGCACTGTAAGAACACATAGGATTATGCCGTAATCGTTTAAACAATTATGCTAAAACTTTATGCATCATTAATTATCAGATCTGAAAGTTAAACATTCTATTCTAATTAATCTCCGAATATCCATCGAATGGATTCTGGAGATATCTCCGTGAGGAGCCCCAAAGGAGGGTAAAATTTCGAGGAATCGGACCTAGATCCTGACACCAAATAAAAAATTAATGTAGGATTAATACCTTTTATGATGGATGAAACTTGTGGATCTGATCCTCGACTTCGCAGCCACGCACACGAATGGCCTCTACGAGAAGTCCACGCGAAGTTCCTGGAGAGATCCAATCCTGCGGAAGTGCTAGCTTGCCAAGAATTTCTTAAGGCTAAAATTTGATCTTTCCAACGCTATCAACTTTTGATCCGCCTTCTTGGAAGAACTTGAAGGAAAGATTTAGAGGAATTAAAGAGGACTTAGATCTGATCTAAAGACTCTTATCAAGGACCCCTAACACTAATGGCATGAAGGTCTTAGTAGAAGATCAAATGGCGAGAGAGAAGGTATGCAGATTTTCTTTTCATGCACTTCGGCTCCCTTTTTTTTTTTTTCCTTGAATTCGACCACCATCTGATAACACCCTCTTATACTCTAACTCCACTCCTCTTTACACGCCAACCTTCCAATATTTTGGGAGGATTTTGTGGGGTTTTGAATTCAAAATTCAAATGCTTGTTACATGCGCCATCACATGATAAAGGATTGATTACATCAAAGCCCTTCATCATGTCACCCATTCCCTCACTCCATTTTGAAATTCCCATGCCCACAATCAGATTAGAGGGTCACATGGTGATTTTGAGGTGTTTGAATTCAAAATTCAATCCTAATTAGAAGTGATAAGCTTGACATGTGTCATGGTGCCATGAAGAGAGAGAATTTGATCTTATCCAATTCTTTTCATGAATTTATCTCTCCATGTCATCCCATCTGATGATAAAAGAGGTCCCTGATGTTGCCAAGTGTCCCAAGGCACCATTAAATAAATTAACTTAATTTTTAATCACATTAAAAATCAATTTATGGCGCCATGCATGGATATGTGACATGTGAACTTCGAGAGCCGAACGGTTTCAAATCAAACCTATTTAGTTTAATTAAATCCTAACAATTAGGATGGTCCAATTACCTTGGGTAGAACCTAATCCAATTAGGTCAATTTCTAATTAAGCATAAATTTAATCTAATTTAATTTGGTCAACCTAAGTCCTCTTGATTCAGACCTAATCCAATCAGATCAAAAATCCTGATTGAGCCCAGAATTGAATCTAATTCAATTTAGCTTATCCTTAGTCCAATTACTCAATCCAATTGAGTTCATTAGCAATCTAATTACTAATTAATACTCCGATAATTACTTTAATTATTTTATAAGATAATTTTCCAATCGAATTGAACATCCCTGAATGATTCTTAAAAATCCAGGTAGTCCGGTACCAAAGTACAGTGAGTTGCTTGCTAGTCACAGGTTGCGGTCTCAGGTCAGAGGGCCAAACTTATACCCATATCCACTCGGAACATCTCTCGACAGTCGAGTATTCCAGAATTGGTCACGTTCAGTGAAATGTACTCCTACACTTCATCTGTGTGACATACCAGTGTCTCCACACTCTTTGGTTAAGAGGATAACCAACGTATATGTCACACATCGATCTAATCTCGATAATGCTATCGTCCTAGTAACAACATATCATTTGGTCGCGAACAAATTTAAGGACTCAAAGATAAATCCTTCTTTATCATAACATAAGTTCTAAGAACTTCATTATATAAGAGTTCATTTGAAGATGAAATGATGAATAATGCCAAATAACACTTTCATAATTTGTCAATTTATTTACAAAATTTAATCATCAATATGCTGCCGATTGACATTTAGGATATAAATTCCAACAATTTGTAGTTGCGTCATGTCCTCCTGAATGACCTCGAGAAGCCTATATTCTATATATAATCGTATCCTTGTGGGCTCTACTAGATCGGGCACCATGGTCCCTATCCTATGTAGCATGAATAAACTAGGACTCACTGGTGAATCAAAGGCTACCCTATGGTTGTCTCATAAATAATGGCCTCATGCCCTCCACACTCTCCCTGGGCAGCATATCCATTACCACAAGAATTGTCATTGCTACTGCTCCTAATCTCTGAATACGAGTGAACTGGCCCTCCTCCAAACTCTACATGAGGGCTATAGGTGCCCTTTCTTTTTCTTTTTTGGCGTGGTGAGTAGTTGCCTGCTTACCATTCATTTTTCACTCTATCTGCTTACCCTTCGTGCCTCTTGAAGGGAAAATTTCCCGAGTTGTCCGATAAAATCGAACGCCAGGCATGAAAAATCAGTTTTAATTTTTTTTATTTTATTTATAACAATTATAAATATTAAATTTAACTTTTATGTAAAATTACCTCAAGCCCTGAAGGTTAGACGATATCTGTATTTTGCAAAACCACTTTTTGCAAAAAGGACCCTAGAAGAAACACTTTTCTTTTCTTCTCTTCTTCTTCTTCCTTCTCTCCCGTTTCCAACCCGAGAGCTTCAATTTTGGACTGATCGTAGAGGAGAAGAGAGGAGACTAGAAAGCCGGATCTGAATGCTTGCCACTGGGAGAAGATTGAGAGAGAAGGACCACTTCTTCTCTCTTCCTCTTCTCCTTTAGAAAAAATCCCACCGAAGCCGCCTCTGTCTGTGAAGTTTCTTCCCAAAATTTCACGGACAGATTCACACCTTTTTCTCTCTGATTCGTTCTGTATTCAAGAGGAAAACGTTGGTCTATCTATAGGCCAACGCAGAGAGGATTTAAGAGGAGTAATGACTGTCTTTACGAATCCATACGTTATAAATTCATAACGTTTGTTTCAAAAACAAACGTGGGGAAAAAACAGTAAATCCATCCGATAACAGCCGGATTTCAAAAATCAAATTTAACCGGAATGTAGCGGGTTCAAAACCGGACATTCCGGTCCAGACGGCAGAGCGGCCGGAGGCCAGACGGTGGCACGGTGTGGGGACGAAGCCGGGAGGAAGAAGGCTCTGTTTTCTCCTCCCAGGCTTTTCTCCATCGCGGTTCACAAAAAAATCCTTAAGGGTCCATGAGGGGGAGTGGTCCACGGGTCCATGGGAGTTTAAAAACAAGTCAGCCGTAACCATTTAAATGGGATTAGTCAAATAGGAAATGGGTTAGCCCATTTTGAAATAAAGCAAGCCTATTTGGTTCTAAACCAAATTGACAGCCCATTTGAATGATTTTTGACCCGAAAAAATTCCACATGAGTCCGACTCATGAGAGATACAATTAGGTCCAGTTTCGGCTCGATCCAAGTCCGACTTAGATCAGAACAAATATGAAATTAAATCCTAATTAAATCATGATCGAGCCCAATTACACTAATTTAGACCCAATCAAATCCAATCTCAACAATTGAGTCCTGATCAAGTTCCATTACATTAATTGAAACTTGATTGACCCGAAATACAGACTTAATTAGTTGTTCATCCATGAAATTTAGCATGTACCTCATGTTCAGTGCTAGCTGAACATAGACAGAACCAAATTCCAAATGACCCACAATTTAATTCTTAATTAAATTGGGTCAAGACCTTCTTACTTAGTTTGACTAATGTGCGTGACTCCGATAGGTTCGAACACTAAGCCGGTAGTACATGGACTACTCCATGCACTAATCGAGGTGACCATCTAGCAATGATACCCGACGTCTGGATAGGTCGAATATGCAAAGCAACATTCAAGAACCTAGACGTATGGTTGTTGCATAATTCATCCCTATGACCATCGATGCTCAAGATGACCTCAGAGTGGACTGTCGAATTCTGGGTCCGGTCATCCATAGTGTATTTCAATTAATCAAATCAAGTGACCATCACTTGGTTTACCCTGGCCAAGGTTTTACTGAATTGAAATACAGCGAGACATCAACTCCTATAATCTGGAGCGGTCAATCCCATCTTGACTCGTACACAGACTTCGCGAGTACTTGACTGCACCCAGCATCCTTCCGATCCCTGAATTAGAAATTCAGGTCATCCAGTGCCTAAGTACAGTGAGTTGCTTGCAAGTCACCGTGACAGTCTCAGGTCTAAGGGGTACTTATGCCCATACGTTTTGCGAGCTAACTCCCGACAGTAGAGTGCTACGCAGGTGAGTCACTGTTCAGTGATGATGTACTCCTACATCTCACCTGTATGCCATACAGTGTCTCCACACTTCTTGGTTTAAGAGGACAACCAACTAAATGACACACAACGACCTATACTTGACATAGCTATTGTCCAATTGACAGCTTATCATTTGGTCGCGAACTGGTTTAAGGACTAAATGATAAAACCTCTTTTATCCACTAAATTAGTCCTAAGGACTTCATCACAATACACAGGAGTTCAATTTGAAGATGTAACACTTGTGATGAATAGAAAATTGCCAGAATAAATTTTTATTCATTTTAATAAAAATATACATAATCCAATTTCTTACAATTAAAAATTGGCTTTGGGACACAATTTCCAACAACTCCCACTTGGACTAAAGCCAATTTGTACAGTATCTTATACCCATCTTCGATTTGTGATAATCGAACTCCTTTACAGAAAGGGCTTTAGTGAATGGGTCAGCTAGGTTCCCCTTTCCATCGATCTTCTGAAGATTGACGTCACCTCGTTCCACAATCTCTCGTACAAGGTGGTAGCGACGCAGAATGTGCTTGGTTCTATGGTGAGACTTTGGCTCCTTTGCTTGTGCAATGGCTCCAGTATTGTCACAATACAAAAGAACTGGACCATTGATTGAGGGAGCAACACCAAGTTGATTTACAAACTTCTTGATCCAAACAGCTTCCTTTGCCGCATCTGATGCAGCAACATACTCTGCTTCGCATACGGAATCGGCTACTGAATGCTGCTTGGAACTTTTCCAGCAGACTGCTCCTCCATTCAGGGTAAACACAAATCCTGACATACTCTTACTGTCATCATGGTCTGACTGAAAACTAGAGTCTGTAAACCCCACAAGTTTTAAGTCAGATTCTCCATAGATTAACCATTGGTCCTTAGTATTTCTTAAATACTTAAGGATGGTTTTCACCACCTTCCAATGGTTCTCACCCGGATCAGACTGATACCTACTCGCTACTGCTAGTGAGTAAGCAACATCCGGTCTTGTACATGTCATGGCGTACATGATAGAACCTATTGCAGAAGCATATGGGATTCTACTCATACGCTCTCTCTCTTCGGAAGTTGTCGGACAATCTTTCTTAGAGAGAGAAATTCCTTGGCCTATCGGAAGATAGCCCTTCTTGGAATTCTCCATGTTGAACCGCTTCAACATAGTGTCGATGTACGTGGATTGGGACAATCCAAGCAACTTCTTAGATCTATCTCTATAGATCTTCATCCCTAAGATGTAGGATGCTTCTCCCAAATCCTTCATGGAGAATTGTGATGACAGCCAAAGTTTCACATTTTGTAATGCAGGAATGTCATTCCCAATTAAGAGAATGTCATCCACATACAACACAAGAAATGTGATCACTAAACCGTTAACCCACTTGTAGACACAAGGTTCTTCTTCGTTCTTAACGAAGCCATATGTTTTGATAGTTTTATCGAAACGTATGTTCCAACTTCGAGAAGCTTGCTTAAGTCCATAAATGGACTTTTGTAGCTTGCATACTTTGGACTCGTCTATGGATGTGAAACCCTCAGGTTGTATCATATACACCTCTTCTTCCAGCTCTCCATTTAGAAAAGCTGTTTTCACATCCATTTGCCAGATTTCATAATCCATATATGCTGCTATAGCTAGCATGATCCGAATAGATTTTAGCATTGCCACAGGAGAAAAAGTCTCGTCATAATCGATACCATAACGTTGACGATACCCCTTGGCAACCAGACGGGCTTTATAGGTCTCCACCTTTCCGTCTGCGCCTCTCTTTCTTTTGAAGATCCATTTGCACCCTATGGGTTTTATCCCTTCGGGTGGATCAACTAGTGTCCATACACTATTGATTTCCATGGATTTCATTTCGGATCTCATGGCATTAAGCCATAACTCAGAGTCGGACCTTTGCATAGCATCCATATAGGTAATCGGATCCTCATTGTTCTCATCAAGCTCAATGGGATCTGCGTCTTGGACCAAGAAACCGTAGTATCTGTCCACTTGACGCGGTACTCTACCTGATCGCCTTAATGGTGCTTCTACATTGGGCTCCGAGTTTGATCTAATCGAATCCGGTTCTGTGGGTTCAGTAGTTTGTGTTAAATCTTCCATCTGTTGAGCTTCATTAAGTTCAACCTTAGAGGCAACAATTCCTTCACTAAGGAATTCCTTTTCCAAAAAGGTTGCCTTAAGTCCTACGAACACCTTTTGTTCATTAGGAAGGTAGAAGTAATAACCCCTAGTTTCCTTGGGGTACCCTACAAAATAACACTTATCGGATCTAGGACCAAGTTTGTCAGTTTGAGAACGTTTAACATAAGCCGGACATCCCCAAACCCTAAGGTATGAAAGTGTCGGCTTACGCCCAGTCCATATCTCATATGGAGTCTTCTCAACAGACTTACTTGGAACCTTATTTAGTATTATACACGCAGACTCTAAAGCATAACCCCAAAAAGATACAGGCAGACTAGTAAACCCCATCATGGATCGAACCATGTCTAACAGAGTTCGATTCCTCCTTTCGGATACACCATTGTGCTGAGGTGTTCCTGGAGGGGTCCATTGTGAGAGAATCCCATTCTCCTCTAGATAAGTCAAGAAATCACCAGAAAGGTATTCTCCTCCTCGGTCTGACCGAAGGATCTTAATACTCTTTCCAGTCTGTTTTTCTACTTCATTACGAAATTGTTTGAACATTTCAAATGATTCCGACTTATGCTTCATCAGATAGACATACCCATACCTGGATAGGTCATCTGTGAAGGTTATGAAGTAGGCATAACCACCTTTGGCACTTACGTTCATAGGTCCACATACATCAGTATGTATGAGGCCAAGAACATCGCTGGCTCGTTCACCCTTTCCAGAAAAAGGTGACTTGGTCATCTTACCCAAAAGACAGGATTCACAAGTTGGCAATGATTCACAATCATTGATTTCTAAAATGCCCTGTTGGGCTAACCTGTTTATCCTGTTTTTATTTATGTGACCTAACCGGCAATGCCACAAATAGGCTTCATTGACATTATCTAACTTAGGGCGTTTATTAGAGGTGTACATTACATTCACAGGCAGTGATAGAGTATAAATGCCATATTTCAATTGTCCACGAAAAATTTTAATACCATTCAAAATGATATCACAAAAATTTTCTTTTATTGATAAACAATAACCATTTTTGGCCAAAAGGCCTACAGAGATGACATTCATTAAAAATGTTGGACAATAATGACAATCATCTAATATGACTACTCCAGATTCAAAAACAAGCTGAATGACTCCTAAAGCTAGGACTGGAACTGATCTTCCATCTCCAACGTTCAGGAATCTCTCGTCATTCTTGAATCTTCTACTAACTTGAAGTCCCTGCAACGAATTGCAAATATTAATTGGACTTCCGGTATCCAATACCCAAGTGGTAGAATCATAAATTGAAAAATTACAAAGTGTTATCATATAATTACCTTGTGCAGCAACTGTTTGCTGCTTTTTCTTCTTAGGCCTGTTTGGATCAAGGGACGCTATGTAAGCCGGACAGTTCCGCTTCCAATGACCCATCTTCTTACAGAAGAAGCACTCTGCCTTGCTCTTATCGGCTTTACGCTTCTTAGTCTGGCTGGGCTTAGAAACCCCAGCACGAGCTTTCTGCACCTTCTTCTTCTTTCCTTTCTTAAAGAAAGAAAGTCCTGCAGAAGTCCCACCTACCACATTCACCGACTCCTTTTTGAGTTGGTGATCCTTCTCATAGGTCTGCAGTAAACCTAGCAAACCATGATAGGATACTTCAGGTTTAGTCATTCTATAATGACTAAGGAAGGTCAGGTAGGACTTGGGAAGTGAGTTTAAAATGGCGTCCTTGCCCAATTGCTCGTGCAAAGGAAAGCCAAGTTTACTTAGGCGATCGATTTGTTCGACCATGTACAATACATGATCGGTGACCGATGCTCCTTCCCTCATGCGAGCATTGAATATAGCGCAGGAGGTTTTATGTCGTTCAACATCATCAGGTGTGCCGAAAGACTCCTTCAACATTTGAAGGATTTCCACTGGCTGCGCTTCCTCGAATTTACGACTAAACTCGTCATTCATCGAGGCCCTCATGATGCAACGCACTGTAGTGCGATCGTTGAGCCACTTCTGATAAGCGTCTCTGATTGCACGTGGTGCATTGGCTGCAGGTTCCTCAGGTGCAGGATCCGATATCACATACAGGATCCGCTCATGCTCTAATATTATTTTCATCTTTCGATACCAGCTATCGAAGTTAGGTCCATTAAGCTTATCATTGTCTAATAGTGTTCGGAGGGATAATGAGTTAGCCATATCTGAAAAATAAAAGAAAAAACCCAACTAATCAGTATATGATTTATTTAATCCTAAAGACTTGGACTTTAGTCTAAAGTTTTCTCCCACTATTTTAATCGAATTAATAGCCTCTACCTTTAATTCGAGGAATTACTTTAATTCCGGTCGTCATTGCACACTAGCTGGTCAGTGGGGATAAGAGAGTGTTTCGTTGAATTCCCGAGCAATTCTAAACCAACATATGCGATTCATTCCCGTAATGATTATAACAAACAGAAGACTCCTTACCTTAAGAGCGTTAGTGGGTACTAGAATCCGCATAGACTGCATACGGGCCCAAGGAAGGCTCGGCCAACCCATGTGCATCTAAGGGTAGGTACATTACCAATTATTTCTCTAAACAATTTCTAGCAATCAATTTTGCCCCAAGTGGTAATCAGTAGGCGGAGGCCTCCACTGAAAATCCTGGTTAGGTCCAACCATTAATGAACTAACTCGATGATACTACCTAATGTATGATCAGGCCCGAGGAAGGCTCGGCCAACCTAATCACAATTAGATAGCTCAAAAAGCTATCATATAATGAAGGATAATTCCAGTATTTAGAGGAACACCAGACGGAAGCGTCCTGCATGTTCAACTGTAATATTGGACCTATTATCATTCACCTTAATGGGAGGCTATGATCTAGTTATCTATATAACTTTATCATTTTAAGGACCTAATAATTTAGAGAATTTTAAATGATATGTAACACTGACCGATAATTCTAAATCCTCCCACTGACTTCACCAAATCATATAGAGGACTAGCTCTTATTGGTCTATTAGACACCTAAATCAGTCACACTGATTTTTCTTAATGGCATGGGTGAGTGCCAAGTATCAAGGTACCTTAATCAAAACTTGATCGACCAAATTGGCCAGGTAAGAGAGATCATGGGAGGGTTACGCCATTAACCTCTTTCCTAGACACCAACTATGTTGGCCAGGTAAGAGGTAGCCCCAATTAAAAACCATGATCAAATGCCGACTTACCTTAGACACCAATTGGTTTATCAAGTTGATTTAGGTTATCCTTGGGAACTCGGGCTCGACCACTAAGCCACAATCAGATCCAGTTGAAATGTTTGGATATGATAAACTACAACTATTGAGTTTGATCATTTTATAAACCTTGATTTAGTCTAGTTCAACTATTGATTAGATTAAATCATGTTTCTTAAGTTAGTCCATTTCAATTTGATTTCATGATTAGGTCTAACCTAGTCAACTAATCTGATTATGCTAACCCATCCCCAAATCCCATGTTCAAATTTAAATTTTAATTCGAATTTCAAATTTTGAATTTTAAATCTTTATTTGAAATTCAAATTTTAAATTTTAAATTCAACATTTAATTCTTTATTAAATGCATTATGATCATGGATTCAAGGTGTCAATTTATTCCAAATATAAACAATTTATATTTAAATTTTGTGGTCATAATAAATTTAAAACTGAAATTTCATAAACATCAATTATGCAAAATTTCACAAAAATAAACTATTTATTTTATGATACAAATTAATCTCAATTTTGTGCTAGGACAACCTTTTCACTATAAGGGGTTAACCTTATAGCAGGACAACCTTATAATTCAGCACAAGATTGATATTTTATCAATAAATCTATATCTAATCTAAATTTAAAAATTAAATCATGCATAATTCTAGATATTATAGGCCAATTTCCATCGGCCAACCTGGCTCTGATACCAGTTGAAGGAAAAATTTCCCGAGTTGTCCGATAAAATCGAACGCCAGGCATGAAAAATCAGTTTTAATTTTTTTATTTTATTTATAACAATTATAAATATTAAATTTAACTTTTATGTAAAATTACCTCAAGCCCGTAGCGGAAGTTGGTCGAGGTAATTTGAATCTGGATCTGGATCTAGATCCCTGAAAGTAGCTCTGTAATGCCTGGATCTGCAAGCCCTCTACTTCGCACGCACGTCGAGCTTCGTAGGAAGGTTAGACGATATCTGTATTTTGCAAAACCACTTTTTGCAAAAAGGACCCTAGAAGAAACACTTTTCTTTTCTTCTCTTCTTCTTCTTCCTTCTCTCCCGTTTCCAACCCGAGAGCTTCAATTTTGGGACTGATCGTAGAGGAGAAGAGAGGAGACTAGAAAGCCGGATCTGAATGCTTGCCACTGGGAGAAGATTGAGAGAGAAGGACCACTTCTTCTCTCTTCCTCTTCTCCTTTAGAAAAATCCCACCGAAGCCGCCTCTGTCTGTGAAGTTTCTTCCCAAAATTTCACGGACAGATTCACACCTTTTTCTCTCTGATTCATTCTGTATTCAAGAGGAAAACGTTGGTCTATCTATAGGCCAACGCAGAGAGGATTTAAGAGGAGTAATGACTGTCTTTACGAATCCATACGTTATAAATTCATAACGTTTGTTTCAAAAACAAACGTGGGGAAAAAACAGTAAATCCATCCGATAACAGCCGGATTTCAAAAATCAAATTTAACCGGAATGTAGCGGGTTCAAAACCGGACATTTCGGTCCAGACGGCAGAGCGGCCGGAGGCCAGACGGTGGCACGGTGTGGGGACGAAGCCGGGAGGAAGAAGGCTCTGTTTTCTCCTCCCAGGCTTTTCTCCATCGCGGTTCACAAAAAAATCCTTAAAGGTCCATGAAGGGGAGTGGTCCACGGGTCCATGGGAGTTTAAAAACAAGTCAGCCGTAACCATTTAAATGGGATTAGTCAAATAGAAAATGGGTTAGCCCATTTTGAAATAAAGCAAGCCTATTTGATTCTAAACCAAATTGACAGCCCATTTGAATGATTTTTGACCCGAAAAAATTCCACATGAGTCCGACTCATGAGAGATACAATTAGGTCCAGTTTCGGCTCGATCCAAGTCCGACTTAGATCAGAACAAATATGAAATTAAATTCCAATTAAATCATGATCGAGCCCAATTACACTAATTTAGACCCAATCAAATCCAATCTCAACAATTGAGTCCTGATCAAGTTCCATTACATTAATTGAAACTTGATTGACCCGAAATACAGACTTAATTAGTTGTTCATCCATGAAATTTAGCATGTACCTCATGTTCAGTGCTAGCTGAACATAGACAGAACCAAATTTCAAATGACCCACAATTTAATTCTTAATTAAATTGGGTCAAGACCTTCTTACTTAGTTTGACTAATGTGCGTGACTCCGATAGGTTCGAACACTAAGCCGGTAGTACATGGACTACTCCATGCACTAATCGAGGTGACCATCTAGCAATGATACCCGACGTCCGGATAGGTCGAATATGCAAAGCAACAT
Source organism: Phoenix dactylifera (assembly GCF_009389715.1). NCBI lineage: Eukaryota > Viridiplantae > Streptophyta > Magnoliopsida > Arecales > Arecaceae > Phoenix > Phoenix dactylifera. The sequence goes on from NW_024069494.1 coordinate 19,920, forward strand.
TCAAGAACCTAGACGTATGGTTGTTGCATAATTCATCCCTATGACCATCGATGCTCAAGATGACCTCAGAGTGGACTGTCGAATTCTGGGTCCGGTCATCCATAGTGTATTTCAATTAATCAAATCAAGTGACCATCACTTGGTTTACCCTGGCCAAGGTTTTACTGAATTGAAATACAGCGAGACATCAACTCCTATAATCTGGAGCGGTCAATCCCATCTTGACTCGTACACAGACTTCGCGAGTACTTGACTGCACCCAGCATCCTTCCGATCCCTGAATTAGAAATTCAGGTCATCCAGTGCCTAAGTACAGTGAGTTGCTTGCAAGTCACCGTGACAGTCTCAGGTCTAAGGGGTACTTATGCCCATACGCTTTGCGAGCTAACTCCCGACAGTAGAGTGCTACGCAGGTGAGTCACTGTTCAGTGATGATGTACTCCTACATCTCACCTGTATGCCATACAGTGTCTCCACACTTCTTGGTTTAAGAGGACAACCAACTAAATGACACACAACGACCTATACTTGACATAGCTATTGTCCAATTGACAGCTTATCATTTGGTCGCGAACTGGTTTAAGGACTAAATGATAAACCTCTTTTATCCACTAAATTAGTCCTAAGGACTTCATCACAATACACAGGAGTTCAATTTGAAGATGTAACACTTGTGATGAATAGAAAATTGCCAGAATAAATTTTTATTCATTTTAATAAAAATATACATAATCCAATTTCTTACAATTAAAAATTGGCTTTGGGACACAATTCCCAACACCTCTCTCTACCTGGATATGTTAGGAGGATGGATGTCACCCTCTAGACTGAGTGGACTCGGTAGTGTAGTAGGCTCGTCTAAGCATCTCTCGATCATATCTTTAAGAGGATGTCTCAAGCAAGAAGTCATGTGATAACCGGCTCTCCAGTAACCCTTGTGGCTATGGCTGATCAGCTGTAAAATATATAGAATATTGTGATATTCTCATTGCCCTACATCGATCCTAGCCTCACTGGCTACAAAAATGGCTAGTCATGGAGGTGATCCTCACTCATTAAGCTTTGGCTCCTGCTGCTTGCCCATAAGCCATCCCAATTATAGGATCATCCCTATTGTCAACGAAAGCATTATGGATCAAATTTGTGTACTTTAGATCTACTATCTGCTACACCCTATAAATCTTCATAATATCCATCAACTTAAGGTTGATACAATATGCAGCACATGAGTCTAGATAATATGAGGCTCCAACTCTATCAAGATCTTCTTTGCAGTCTTATATTGTGGCTCATTATCAGCGATGACCTACACGACATTTTTCTCTCCTACCTGATCAATCACCTTATTCATCAATCTAAGGATGTATATGGCGCCATACACCTGATTAGAAGCATCAGTCAACTTATGAAAGAAAGTCTTCATATCACAATATGTCAAGAAGTTAATAATACCCCGCCTCCTAAGACCGATCCAACCATCACACATTACTGTCAATCCACATGTGGGCCACTTGCTCTTATATGAGGCAATCTATTTTTCTAGCTCCTCCTTATTACTATCAAGAAGCTTACCGTAGATATTCTTCGATCTTGGAAGATCTATACCGGAACCGACCAATTTGTATGGAGAAAATGGCAGACCTATAATATGTATTGTTTGCCACATTCATTAAGATGTGGCTGAAATAGAACTAAGATACAATAGCTCGCCATATATTCTTCTTATTATCCTTCTTTAGCATTGTGTCAACCCTTTGCTGCTTTGAATTCTTGTTAGAGAAGGCATGTGGATCTAAATCCTGGATGGTGGCTTTCGGTGGAATCTCTCTCGAGGACTTCTTTCTACCACCAAAAGCTCCCAACATAGATGCAATATAGCCACCGCCTCTACTGACGGCCTTCCTAACTGAGGAGGTCCTTCTGAACTCTGGATATACCTTACTGCTCGCAAAAACAGAACCTGACTCGTAGTATGAGAACCCAAATTGAACCCTATGTTTGGCGACCTCATTTTGCTGCCGCTGATCATTCAAGTCGCCTGCATCGCAGTTTGCATCTAGGCCTCCTTGTCATCTAGAGCGAACACCTCTTCTAACTCTCTAGAGTGATAAGAAGGTGGCTCTACCGCTCGACAATCCACCTCCACCTTCTTCTTGAAAATTCTATTTTTTACTGCTCAAAAATCAACGAAGTGTATCTTCATCAGCTGCAGGACCTCTTATAGGCATTTCCTGCATATAGATAAGTCAGAGTAACCACCGACTAAGTGCTGCTTCAACCTGATTATTCTTTGTTTTTTAAACTCTGTATTGCACCAGTTGAACTTTCAATGGTGTCGACCCGATAATATGTGCCCATGATCCCAACAAATATTATGTTTTTGGCTCCTTTTTTTTTTGATGATTCTATTTCTGCAGATTTATCAACTAAGCTAGGTTATCAATTATTTAAAAAAAAATAAAGTTTCATTACTATGAAAATAATCTTTTTTTTCACTTCAAAAAATATATCCAATTTATCTAAATACATAGTAGTAATTTTTTATAATTTTATTTATTTATATATTTTTAATAACTTTTAAATTTAAAAATATGTTTAAATAATATAAATTAAAAAAATATTTTTTTACTTCAGAAAATACTTTTGAAATATGTATTACATACTACTATTTTTTATTATTTTTGGTATTAATTATATATTTTTCATTATATTCAATTAAAAAATAATTTTTAAATATAAATATTTTAAAAAATTAATTTGAGCTTAGATATATGTAGAATCTTAAAATGGATGTTATATATATTTTTATAGGCCTATTGGCATGCATCAAAGACTAATTATTTCTATTTTTTTTAAATTTAGCTTAGGCCACTATATGCACAATCGCATCAAGACTTGCATAAATAGATACTAAATTTATCTGAAGAGTAACTTGTATTCCCCTAAATATGCTTCTAATTTTATATTTTTTAATTTTTATTTTATTTTTTTTATTTTTAATCCAAATATATATTTTTAATTTTAAAAAATTATCCATAATCTGAAAATTAAAAATTATTATGTCATCATGTGGATCATCCATAGATCTACAATATATTATTAAATCAAGAAAAAATAAAAAATTTTGGCATGATCACTCCTTAATTTGCGAATTTTTAAGGTATTTTTTGGCATCCATAAAAAAGAGAAAAAATAAGATAGGAGAGAGGAAGCATACCTTATCTATGATTGGATCCTCTTTTAATTATGCTGAATCAGTATATTTTTTACCATGGAAAAGGAGAGAGCATTTAAATAGATTGGGAAGGCCTAAGAAACCTTCTCGAGCCTTCCCAATCATGTTTTAAAGCAAAAGAAACAGAGAAAGAAGAGGGTCTATTCGAAAACCGATCCGACTCGATGTGAATCGAATGGTTTGCACTGGTTCTGCATAAATCCAGCCGGTTTTGCGACCGATTCTGGCTGGTTTTGGCTGGTTTCTTCCAATTCGAAACTGTTTCCGGCCAGTTTGGAACCGGTTCTAAAAAAAGGTAAACCGATCCGGTCCCCCACCAAGTCAGCTTAGTATGGTTTGAACTGTCCGGTCCGGCCCGTTTCAGCGGACCTGATCTAGACATCATTCTAAATTTTGTTATGCTAGAAGTATTATTGATGTAATAATACCACTGTTTGGATTTTTTAGTTATTATATATATATATATATATATATATATATATATATATGTAAAGCAGGCCGTGCATATCATGTAAAAATTAAACCCTACGGATATGGCGGCCGTCTGCCACATGCTCAGCTCATGCCTCCGAATTGAGGCATGACACTATATACAATGGCATGTCACATTGGAATGTGATGTTGAATGTCATCTGAATAAAGATAGATAAGTGAAACCATTTTTGGATAGCTATCATTGTTTTTTAATTAATAAACACTCTTACCAATTTCTGAAGCTACCTCCTATAGAAAATTTTATTTTCTTTTTTAAAAAGATTCAAATTTTCAAAAGAAGTTTTAATTTCCTATGTTAAAAAAATTCAAAATTTTGAAATCATATTTTTAGTAGTATCACAGTTGAAACAAAAATATAAAAAACACTTGTATCATTGATGTCCAGTTGTTCCAGCTCAATTGAACTTTGGAGCTAATGGGTTGGTGATGACTATGCTTGCTCAACTTGGCCAGATATGCCCAAGCAAATTCCAAATTTGAAATTTGATTTCTTATTTTTGTAGAAAAAAGAAATTAAAGGAAATTTGTAGAAAGCTCTAGATTTTGTTTGTAGAAAAAAGCCATATATATTTATTTTATAAAAGCAATCACTTTGTGTTTTACTGAAATATTGTAATTTTATCCAAAGATGAATGCATTTTACTTTATTCGATGTATACATATTATCAATGGGTGCCAATGAAATGTCAGTTGATCTACGCAAAAATATTTCCCATAAATGGTCGTAAGGGACAGGAGTTACAATGGAGTTCAAAACACACTAATGATCCACATAGAATAAATATGCATTTTTTGTAGATTTAATAATTAAACAGGTATGTTTGCAAAAAAACTTTAAAAATAATAAAGGGGCGGACTCAATCGGGAAAATATCATTGAAAAATCAGAAAAGGCATCCAAGTATGCAATGTTTGGACTGAGAATAAAGAGGGTTTATCCTTGATATGTCCTGGATATCCTTGAAATTTGCTTATTCGCAAGAATCTAGTCCTGGGTGTAATGAGGATATAAAGCTATACCGTAGTTACACTAGGATGGCTTTAATAAACTCAGGTTGCCTTGTATTTAGGAAAGAGCAACACTTAACTAAGTGGGCAGCTACCTGCATGACTAATCACACCAGGAGAGTTCTTTGGGACTCCTTTCTTGCTGTTCCTGCTCAATTCTGGGATCTCTTGTCCTTTGACTCATATGGATGTATCTGTACCAAAGTTGTATAGATATCCCTATCACAAAAAAAAAAAAAAAAACTCAGGTTTAATTATCCCCAATATTGATGCAAAATGACCGATTTAGCTCTCCCATATATGATATTAATTATTTATTAATATCATAATATCATAACAGTATTTTATGCACCAATAATATTATACTAATATTATTATTTAACATAATATATTATGCAATACATATTTGTACCATCATACTGTACTAATATAAGGGTGGTATCACATTCTGTTCAACATATTCTATTACATAGATACAGTTGTATACAATACTACAGTATGTTATATTGTCAGATTTTTATTATTGTTATAAATATAACCATTTACATCCCCCATTAATAATTTATCCATACACCTTTCCAAACTTGTCCAATTTTATGAAAAATTATGTTTTTCCTCTCTTTATCCTTAAATGATATCCAAACAACATTTTCTCAGCATTCAAAATTGCAGCCGGCCGGCCTTTTGGAAATATGGCATAAGGTTAAAAGAAGTTCTAGACTTCTGTCCGAATCCGATGTTTGATGTCTCATATAGCTAAATTGGATTGCTAATTTTCTGTTTGCAAAGAGTTATTTTGGACTGAAGGGGAGTTTTTTTCTTTTGTCTTTGTTCTGTCATCCTGCACTCAGATTTCTCCTTTGTAATAAAATACTATTTTTTCTTTTATTTGCTTTCAATCTCCTTTCGGCATTAAATTATACTGGTATTCCTTAGCTCTAATCAATAAAACAAACACAAAAAAAAGGTTGTAACATCCTTTTCAATCAAAATAAATAAATAAATAAGTTGTAATTACTACTTGGGAATGCTCAGTGGCAAGCTCTTGTAAGATCAATCTGCATGACTTCCGAGACATACATGCGGAAATACTTGGTGTCCATTTTAATTTCTTTTGAAACTAGAAAACAGTGGCCACATCGCAACCAGGGAACAGTCTTTGCGGGGGAATAAGAAATCAGTTACCATGTTGATCTTGCTCACCCTGACGACGCTTAGTGCGCAGCAAGCATTCGTAGCACATCATATCCTTAAAGTAAAGGTAAGCAGGTCCATCTTTTGGGCTCATAATGTTGATTCCTGGACAGAATTCTGTTTCCTAATTATGAATTTGGCAGGCATATTGACAGGACCAACTACTGCAAATCAAATTGCCTATCTGCCTGTCCATATCAGCGTCTAACTCGGTTCCAAGTATTGAAGAATGCTTTGGATCTAGATTCAGTAGCAGCTATTAAGATGATGTAATACCTAAGATGAACAATATTCACATGATACCAAAAATTTAAAACAATGATTATAATTAATTCAATCCCACTATAATTAAATAATCAACTAGCTCAATTACAAATTATCAAATGATCATCGGTATCAAAAAAATAATAGAGATAACTAACTAACTAATATCTCTGAAGCTCAAACTCTAGGTCCCACCTATTCGAAACTATATGCTCTGTGGTTTGAAAAAAAATTATAAAGAGGAATATAAGCTTTTTTAGTCTACTAAAATTCCGAACCGCTACACCATAAATAAATATAATAAGAAAATAATCAAATAACCAACACTAGATAATGAAATACTATAATAATATTTTGGAAAACTCTTTCGAAACGATACGCACATAAGCCATATTATTCATCTTACCCACAGAATTATATATATAATTCAAATTTGACCAATTATTCAACAATAGTTTCATATGTCATGTCATCTATTCTTCATTATCTTGACTTTTAAGTTTTATAGAAATATTTTGTCAGCTTTAAACTAACCAAGATCATTGATGCAGTCGAAGACTGCTAAACAAATTCTACTCAAGCCCGTGGAGGGAGGTTATTCCACGTATAAGCTCGTGGAGACTTTTTTCATACATAAGTTTGGGAAGGCTATCTCATAACGAGGTTATTTCAAACTACATCTTATCCATCTGATTTGCATGTTATTCTTGTCAAATCACTTTCAATTATATAGTATATTTCTCACAAATTCAAGATATTATTGTTCATATAATTATGTTTTAAATGTCCGATACATATAATAATCGTACAAGTATTGTTTGTATCGAAAATCATATAAAACATACCATCTCATACAAACCAATACATTGATGCAAATCTCATAATGCAAATCCAGCAGTACAATAAATAAACATGTATATATTGTAACAACCCAAGACCTCACCCAAAATGGCTAGCCAGAATGTATTATTTGGGTTCCTTGATCCTGTTTAAGTACCCAAGATCTACCCAGCGAATAACCGATGTGGGACTAAACACACGCTTGCACGGGTTTCTCACATACTCCCCCCGTTCAAGCCCTGACGTCCTCGTCAGGCTAAGGGTTCATATCTATTCAAATCTAATCACAAATACCACGATTGACACGTGGTCAGCCCCAATGGATCCGTGCTATAGTGTCCCCTAGTCACATAGGTTATGGGTCGGATCCGCTCTGATACCATTTGTAACAACCCAGGACCTCACCCAAACTGGCTAGCCAGAAGGTATTGTTTGGGTTTCTTGATCCTGTATTAGTACCCAAGATCTACCCAGCGAATAACCGATGTGGGACTAAACACACGCCCGCACGGGTCCTCACATATATATTGGTAATCAAGTATACTGTTTCTTACCTTTATTGAAAATAGACTAAACTCAACAATCACTAACCCACTTCACGATCAACAAGCTGGGGTACAGAGTATCCCGATCAATTTTTTTTTGCATAGATGACTCTCCCCCTAAAGAATCAAACTCAATCATCAAAAGAAGAATCATACAATAGACTAGTAACCTAGACCGCCTACCAGTGTCCACTAGAGGGTCCATCACTAGTCCCTCAATTCTTCTACCAATTATTTGGTCAACAAGAGGGAGAGGAAGAAACCATGATAGAGAAAAGAGGAAGAAAGGGAAGAGAGAGAAAGAGAGGAGAGAAGGGAGAGAAAATAAGAGAGCAGTAGAAGCTACCCCTCTCCCACTCTCTCTTCTCACAATGGTAAGTATAGGGGTGTCTAGCTGGCAACAGCCAAGAATGGCCCGACCTTGGTGATGGCGACCACGACAGCCTACAGCCACCGACGACGATGGCCGGCTGGTACAAAGAAGAAGAGAGGAAGAAGATTATCACATATCAACCCATGAACTCAGCCTTTACCATGGCTGGTCTGCCTAAGCCACGGCCAAAGGATTTCAGAGGTTTCGAGAGGCAGCGAGGATCAACAAAATTCGGCGGCTGGATGGCGGTTAAACCTAAAAAAAGGGGCTGAAATAGGGCACCTTCTTTCAGATGAGATCCCAGCATTCGCCAATGCGAATCAAGGTGAACAGTGGCTAAAAGACCAAGAAAGAAAGAGAAGACAACGTAAGACACTTACCTCAGTCTGGCAAGGTGCTCAGCGACTTTTTTCGGCAAAAATTTGTGAAAATATTTGCAAAAAAAGGAAAACAAGAGAAAAGGAGAGAGACCATCGCATTCAGTACATCATAGAGTTATATATGCTCATGTACTGACTCCATATAAAAAAAAAAATATATAGGCTGACATAGGATCACGTTTGTAAAAAATATTATGGGTGATATGGGTTGTTACATGATCTCTAAAATAACTCTAACAAAATCACGCTAATAGAAAAAATAATATAGGCTGATACAGAATTATGCTAAAAAAAATATTATGCGTGATGCAGATTGTTATGTGATCTCTAAAATTATGCCAACATTTTTCAAACTCAAGATGGTATATAGATATAAAAATTAGATCACGAATGTACCCAAAAGCTGATGTTATATCAAGAGCTGAAATAGCAGCTCAGAAGCAGACATGATAGACAGGAGCTGACATAATAGCTCAAGAGCTGACGTGATAGTGGATCAAGAGCTGACATGGCAGCACAAAGCTTGATGTGGCAGAACACGAGTTGTTATAATTGCTGAGTTACGCCCCGTTCGATGCGACGTTCGTAGCAAAATTCGAACGGGACGTCGTTCATCGTATGAACGCGCTTCGGATCGTAGAATTCAAAAATTTTCCGGATCCAATCCAGAAGATCTTTGAACTCATTAGGGAGGAAAGATTAGAATCTGAGGAGGGTTGATTAAGATTTATGAAATTGAAATAAAAATCAAAAGTTTTTAGATTTGAGGATCTCATCTTCAAATATTCTGTAGGTGTAGAACACCGCAGGCCTGATGATCTTTTCTAGGTTCCTGTTTGAGCCGCACAATTATTCAGCCTCTACAGGTATCCACACGAGGATCTAATCATCTGAGATAGGGTCTTACTGGAGTGCTAGCTCCTTGCAAAGACCTCTCATGACTATCAAATAGATTGGAAGAAATCTGCAACATACCTCCTTGAAGAAGAACCCTTTCTTCTTTGATCTTACTCGCAATGGAGGAAGAGGAAGGAGGAACCTTTTGCGCGTGGATCTCCTTGCCTTGATGCCGTGGAAGAAGAGAATGCAAAGGACCCCCTTGCTGCTATGGGATAAGAAGGAAGAATGGGCTTGGGGCGTGGAGGAAAGAAGCTCTTTTCTTGGACGAATTGATCTCTTCCTAGTTCTTCTTCTTTCTTTCTTTCCAACACATGGAAGAAGATGAACTTGATCTCCCTTGCTGCCGTGGGAAGAAGAGGGAAGCCTCTTGCTGCCGTAGGAAGAGAAGAAAAGAGAAAGGGAGCATGGAGAGGAAGAGGAGAGAATTAATCATAATGTCTCCCTTGCTACCCTTTTATAGATTGGGTTTAGGCTTCTCCTAATCTTATTGGAGTAGGGACATAACCCACCCTTAGATAATGCCAAGTGTCCAATCCTTGTGCTCATAGATGCATGACATGTATCCACTTAATCAATTGATTAATTTTCTAATCACATTAGGACTCCTAATCTATTAGGAGAATTAATTGATTTGGGAGCATGCATCCTACGACGCCATGTGGACTTTAAAGTCCGCATAATGTAACATGACTTAAGTCATATTCATCATGACGACATGATCTTAAAATCCGCACAATCTTGGTTTAATTAAATTGACCCAATTATGAACCCAAATCAATTTGGTCGAACCCAATTGATTTGGCCATATCAGCAATTGCAATCCAATTGCAATCAATTCTACTTAATTCTTCTTCATTAACTCACTAACACTTAGTGGGTTAATTCAATCACCACATCATATTGATGATTGATTTCTATTGTGATTCCAAATCAAATTATGATAGTCGACTAATTAAATTCTCTATGTGTATAACCCCGTAGGTTCTATCTGACTGTAGTGAGACATATGAGATCGTCTATCTCAATATCACGAAACTTCTTCAATGGACTGAAACGATTTCAGTTCTACTCTAGGGTTCACCGATCACCAATGAATGCCTTCGACCATCACCACTAGTGACACCTAGCAGTATGTGGTGGCAACCCAGCAGAATGAATATCTGATCTCTAGGTGCAGTTACGTATGATACAATTCCTCTATCATAGATCCCACTGACGGAGGTTATGGATATCATCAAACCCTATCGTCCGTCATATTAAATTTATACGACTTCCAGTTTGAGACATGGAAAACTCTTTTCCAAAAACCTGGCCAGAAATTTATCGAACTCAGTCTCATAAACTCATAGGATCATGCCTAATCTATCAAGGTCGATAGATCCCATCTAGATGCAACCCTATTCCAAAATGAATCTACTGCAGCCAATTCGCACTACAAGGACCGAATGGCTAGGCCCAAACACATACTCGTCAATCTACAACAACCTCATAGTGAATAGCTGCATCGCAGCAAAGACCAGTCATACAACTGCAGCATAAGTAGTCACTGACGAGTAATAGACATCCATGTAACTACATCTTTGTCACGCTCAGTACCGTTCTCTAACAAGTACTCGCAAATCACTCCAGTGTCTCTACACCGTGGACTCGAGACACATCATCTCGACTAATGATCTGTGCACTAATCTCAGCGGATCGATCATCGTCCCCGTGATAGATCCATCAATCAGGAGCATTAGAAATTAATCCCTAATGACACTTTCTCAAATTCTCAACTCTTGAGAATGTGATCATATATTAATTTTTGGCGATTAAGGACAATATAAACATGAATGAAAAATAAATTGCCAATCTTATTATTAATAAGTATCAAATTACAAATTTATGCCCTAGATTACAAATGCGTCAGCCACGTGGCTTCTAGGCATACTTCTAATAATAGTATCTTAGTACTGATGTAACAGAGTAAGAGTTGATATAACAACTCCAAAGCTGATTTGGCAGACCGATCTGTCAAACTGATGTGATAATATAGAATTTGATTTGGCAAACAGAAGCTGACAAAGTAGCTTAGAAACTAATGCGGCAGATTAGAAAGCTAATACAACAAATTGATATGTTTGGCAATGCTGATGTAGCTACTTATATGGTAGACAATGCACACCCACAGCTAAAAAAGCTAACGATACTTTTATAAGAAACATAAATCTAGCTAAACTTCGAATGACAAAATTTAGAAAGGCTAGTTTACTTGTTTACATGTGTTCCCACGCTTCTGCAGCCAGCTACAGAGGAGAGGAGCCGGGGGCCGCTCCCACTTCTTCCAGAACCAGAGGAGGAGCACCACCCGCATCACATCCTCGCAACCCGCCGCACGTGGACAGATTTGGAGAGGAGCGCATCAAGGAAACAAAAGAGACATAAAAATGGCTCCCGTCATCTGCGCGTTGGCCACCCTATATTCCACTCGCGTCCACGACAGCGTGAGGAGAGACCGAGCGCTCTCACTTCTTCCAAATCTAGGGAGGAGAGGAGCCGCTCCGTCGCCGCGCGTAACCACTACTGTCCATGGACAGATTTGGAGGAGGAGTACCGCCTGCACCTGCGTCCGTGCCGCCGCGCACGTGGATAGATCCGGAAGAGGGAAGTGCATTGCATCACTGCCATGGACGATCAGGAGAAGAGGAGCATTTCTAGGGATTTCATCAGATCCTGTTTTCCCTTTTTTTCTCCCAAAGATATGCCCTCTCCAAAACCCTCTTTCTCCTCCTGGATCTCACCTGCGACCCCAACACCACCCTCTTCCTCCTCCTCGGATTTCACCTGCAACCCCAGACCCACCCTCTTCCTCCTTCTCGGATCTCACCTGCAACCCAAATGTCACACTTTTCCTCTTCCTTCTTCTTGGATTCTACCCCGATCACGACACCATGCACCCTCTTCCTCTTCCTCCTCCTTCTTAGATCTCACCTGTGACCCTGACACCGCCCTGTCTAGACACTACCCTCCTCCTCCTCCTCCTCCTTCTTGGATCTTACCCGCAAACATGATGCCGACCTCTCTCGATGCTGCTCTCTTCCTCCTCCTCCTCTCCCCTCTTTGACATGTCGTCGTCACCTTCTCGCCTATGCCTCCAGGACTAGGATGAAGAAGACGCTCCCTGAACCCGACCTAAATTCGGACCCAACCGAGACCCGACCCAGATCCGGATCTGATCTAAATCCAGCCCGACTTGGATCCGAATTATTCGGATAGGGTCTGAGTTATACATGGACCCGATCCGACCCGAATGACCCATTGAGTCCAAAATTATAGCTATGGACCCGACCCGATCTTCAATTGGGTCGGGTCTGGATCTAAAATTAGAACCTAAATGTGAAACTAGGTCAGGTCGGGGTCGCTCAAGACCTGACCTGACCCAATTGCACCCCTAGTCGACGGCTAACTAATGTGATAAACTAAAATATTCGTCGGTGTGGCTGATTGACTTGTTTGATAATTTGGCAGCGAAAAGATTCATAGAAGATGATAGTTGCAACAAGAACAGAGCTCAAAGAGAAGGTAACCGAAGGTCATTGATCCTCATAGATGGAGGCACCATGGAAGAGGAGCAAAAGACCTCGAACTGAATGGTGAAGGAGCCAAAGGCAACAAATAAAATTGGAGGTGAGGAGAGGAGATCAAAGATCTAAAGCTGAGGAGAAAAGCAGTAGAGAGAAGCTGGGATCTATTAGAATACATCGGATCTTCGGGTATTAATCTATCAGAAATAGAGAATCTACAAATCTACTAAAAAAATGAGATATTCGATTGTTGATTCACTAGAAAATAGAGAATCTACGGATCCACCAAAAAAAGAGGATATTTTGGGTGTTGATTCATCTAAAAATGGAGATCGATAGATCGGCAATGGGGGTCTTCAAAGCTTCTAGACATGGTAACAATGGCCATAGTAATAGCAAAAAAGATGGTGGCAGCAAATTAGGTGATCGGTGGCTCTGATACCATGTTAACATTTTTGCAAAAACAAAGAAAAACAAATGAAAAAAAGAGAGAGAAAATTGATTTTATTTTTTTATATCATGGGTTATATATACTCGTGTATAGACTTCATATAGAAAAATAATAGAGGCCGATATACGATCACGCTAACAAAGAAAAATATTATAAATAATATAGGTTGTTATATGATTCCTAAAATCACTCTAACAAGATCATGCTAACAAAAGAAAATAATATAGGTTGATACAAGATTATGCTAATAAAGAAAAATATTATGGGTAATGCAGGTTGTTACGTAATCCCTAAAATTATGCTAACGAAATCAAAAGAGAAACTCGAAAGAAGAGCTTGGGATTGGCGGCTTCCTTCGAGAGATCAGTGATAGGCTTCAATGGAGGAGAAAGAGGGCCTTAAATAGATGAAATCCCCTAGTGTTTAACCGGTGTTTAGATCATCTTAGGACTCTCAGAGTCCAACTATATCTTGGAGGAAGAAGACTCCCAATGGAGTCTTCTTCTCCGCCCCATGACATGCAATAGGGCATGCTCAAATGCCAATTGGCTTGGCCTCTTTAGGAGTCTTCTTCTCCGCCCCATGACATGCAATAGAGCATGCTCAAACGCCAATAGGCTGGCTTCTTTAGGCCGGTCCACTAGCCCAAAAAAAACTGGGCTACTACATATACTAAAAAGAGCTTGCACGCTTGTACCAGTGCACCATGAACTACGTAAAGCTCTCCAACTATGCTAAGTCACATGCAAAGGACCACCAAGTTTAAAATATATAGATCTGGCATCGTATAGAATGGCACAAATCTTTGTATAGATATCATGTCGACCTAAGATTTCATGAACAGAGCATCAAATAATACAAAATAGAAGAGAAAAAAAGTTAAAGAGATAAAGAATAATAAATTTTATGAAAATGACGCGGAATCAAAGCCTCGGCTATTTTTAAACCTCAAACCTCGTCACTTAGACGCACTCACGGGCTCTTTTGACTAACAAATCGAAACGAATTGCCGTTTCTTTCCGACAAAGAACAAAATCTCATGGGCCCAAGGCTCTTTTTTGCCGTCCAACACGAGTACCATATAGGCCGACCCATTGAACTAAAATAAATATCTAATAATACTTTGAATATGCAATGACTTCAATATTGCCATAGTCCCTAATATAATTGAGAGAGATTAAGAAAACTCAGGATATTTAGTATATTAAAAAATTCTAAGGTAATCCATCAGAATTTGAACATGACCCCATCAAGCTAACACCCCTCCAACCCGAATCCTATGAGAACAATATATATATGTACATATATATGTACATATAAATGTATATATATATGTATATATAATATACAGATATATTATATAATATATATAGATATATTATGTAATATATATATATATTATTATTCTTTCTACGAACCAACATGTCTACATGCTGGAATTTAAACTGGGACTTTTATGAGTGTAAGAATAGGCCTGAATGGGCTGAAGCCGGTAAGCTCAACCGACTTTAACCCATGGCCTAAAGAAAAAAAAAACCCAAAACAAAGGATAGCGATCACGATCCTCTCTCCGTCTTCCTTGAGGCGTAATAGGTGGCTGTCCCACAGTAGCGTTGCAGCTGCTAAGAACGACCGTCGATCGTGCTCAACCATCGCGAAAATCATGGTGGTGAACGATCCAACCTCCTTCAGAAACTCTATAAAAACTTTCCATCCCTCTGCCTTTGACCCACCGCCGAGCTCTCTCCTCCCTCTCCTCCCTCCTTCTCCTCCTTCTCTGATGACCAGCGTGCCACCCAGGTAGAGCGCCACCCCTTAGATGCTCCCTTGTTCTTCAGCTCTATTTTCTGGCCGAGCATTGCTGCCGGAAGCACCACCGATGCTAGCCCACCGAACCAGCGACCTTTGGCCAAGGTCCTCCCCTCCAACGATGCACCGGTAAGCTCTCACTTTTCTTTGTTCTTTTGATCGAAACTTTCCCTATTCTGGACCCAAACCGAGGATGTCTTGGTTTTCCTCTTCTTGCTAGCCATCAGCCACCGAGCCCGGCCGCCGCTGGATCCTCTGCTCTCTTCTCTATTCTCCTTCCTCTCTTCTTTCTCTACTCCTTTCCTTCCTATTTTCTAGTTCACGGGATGAAGAACTCTTTTTGCGTCGTGCTAGAGCCTGTTGATCCATGCCCATTGTGGCCAAACTTGGGCCTAGTTCAACCATTTTAGGCTCTATTGGGCCGTGCTCATTGTAGGTCATACTTGGGCCCAATTTGGTTATTTTGGGCCCAGTTAGGCCATGCCCATTGTGGGCCAAATTTGGGCTCAGTTCGGTCATTTTGGACCCTATTAAGTTGTGCCCATTGTGGGCCGAGTTTAGGACTTGCTCAACCTATTGGGTCATGCCCATTGTGGGCCAAATTTGGGCCCTATTCACCCTGTTGGACCATGTCCATTATGGGCCGAGTTCGGGCCCTGTTTATGTTATTAGGTCTTGTTCATCCATTGTGGGTCATATTTTTTTTGGGCCCTGTTCACCCATTGTGGGTCATATTCCTTTTGGGCCTTGTTCATCCATTGTGGGTCGTATTCATTTTAGGCCCTATTCATCCATTGTTGGCTGAATCCGTTCATTTTGGGCAAAAAAAAGAGACAGAAAAGGGAAACCCTCTTTCTTTCTCTCTACATGACTTGTAAATCGGATACATTGATTGATCCAGGTCGACTGAGGCCAAATTTCTCTTTTCTTATTTTGGTCAAACCGGACCGAATAGGCCAAGCCTCTGATTAGATCTAACCAAATGGATCAGGTCTAAAACTAAGTGGATCAGGCCCAAAAGTTCAACAAGCCTTAGATCGTGTATATCTTTCTCTCTCTAAATAAGCCCACATTCTAACTAGATCTAAATCTTTCTCCTAATAGTCGACCCGAATCTCTCGGATCAAGCCCAACACGAGGATCAGACCAAATCCAAACCCAAGCTGAGATACTCCCTCCTTTTTTTCTCTCTCTAGACAAGCTCAGGGATCCAGACGTAAGCCCTGTTCTTTTTATGGCATGAATCCAAGTTGACCCAGTTTGAAAATTCTGAACTGCCCCGGTATCCGAATGGTCACTACAAGAAAATACACTTTCAGCGACCACTTTCGGCGACTAAATGAATAGTGGTCGCTGCAAATAAGGCTATTTGCGACCAACATCCTTGTTAGTTACTGAATAATTGTCCTACACCGACTAAATGCATATTTGGTCGCGGAAAATCAAAACCAAGTTGGCGGGGTGGAGGTAAAATATTTGGCGACTAAAGTTTGGTCGCTGAAAATAAGGCTATCTGCGACCAACATTCTTGTTAGTTACGGAATAATTATCCTACACCGACTAAATGCATATTTAGTCACGAAAAAGCAAAACCAAATTGGCACTTCGCGCGGCTGGAGGTAAAATTTTTGGTGACTATATTTTGATCCCTAAAGTTCCCTCCAGCGACTAAAAAAAATTTAGTCGCGAAAAGTATGCATGTAGGAGACATGAGAAACCAAACAAACCCTAATTCCCTATTCCTCTATTCTGCTTTTACTTTTTTTTTTTGGGTAAATTCTGCTTTAAGTCTGCCTTCACCCATCGCCTTCACCCATCGCGTTCGCCCATCGCCTCTCCGTTCGCCCGGCGTCGGCGTTTCAAGGTATGTGTACTCCTCCGTTATTTGATTTAGCAGAGGCTGGGAGGGAGAGGGAGAGGGAGAGGAGAGGTGGGGTCCTCCGTTGTTTGATTTAGCAGAGGCCGGGAGGGAGAGGGAGAGGGAGAGGGAGAGGTGGGGGTCCTCCGTTGTTTGATTTAGTAGAGGCCGGGAGGAGAGGGAGAGGGAGAGGGAGAGGTGGGGGTCGTTGGGGTGCTTCTCGTCCTTCGCCGCCGCCGCAGCCACCACAGCCACTGCGGAGGGCTTCTCCTCCTTCGCCGCCTCCTTCACCGCCGCCGCAGCCACCGTAGAGCTTCTCCTCCTTCGCTGCCACCGCAGCCACTACAGGGCTTCTCATCCTTTGCCGCTGCCGCCGCCGCAGGGCTTCGCCAGGTCCATTCCGGTCAGGCCGGCAGGGAGAGAGAGCGAGGAGGCGAAGGGGATTTGGGGCAAGGGCCTTTTCTTGGGCCGGCAGGGAAAGAGAGCGAGGAGGGATTTGGGGACAATAGTTTTGTTTTGGGTGGAGAGAAAGAGAGGGGAGGGATTTGGTTGGCTTTCATCCTTCACTTTTTTGGTTTTGGTCTTGGTTTTCCTTCCCTCACGTTACTCCTGATCCAGCCGGGCCATCGGGAAGAAAGACAGGGGGATTGGAGATGGACTTCTTAGAGGGTGGAGATTCTTTTAATTGTTTGGGTTGAATGGTTGCCGTGTTGTGATGTAGCTTGGGTATCGAAGGGGAGATGGGAGATGGAGATGGTGGGATGGGATTTCTTTTAAACTAATTATTTTTCCATGCTTCTATTCAAGGATTATATTAAACTGAAGGGCATCTTGTCTATCTTTGTTAGATTCATGCATCTTTGTTGAAATAGTATACTTGACAGCTATCTATTTTCATATCATTTTTTAACTATTTTATACTTATTAAAATTTATTATTATTATAATAATAAAAAAGAAAAGGCCTCATTCACTGAATTTATCTTAGGCCCCCAAATGTATTGGGCCGCCCCTGGTTTTCTGCTGCAAGTTTTTTTTAAAGGTAATTGTTTGCAACCGTATAGCAGGAATAGTAATCATGTATATTATTGTACATGTAAGAATTTTTCTATTAGCATTGAGCTATAATTTATCGTAGGTTACTCGAAGTTCTAAAAGGATTTGTTGCCAACCGAGCTCACCCAGAAGGTTCTATCGCTGAGGCTTATATTTCTAAAGAGAGTACAACATTTTGCTCAATGTACCTCGATGGAATCGAAATAGTGTTTAACAGAGAAGAAAGGAATGATGACGGTGGTGATCATGGCACGGGGTTAGCAGTCTTCACTCAAAGTGCCCGACCATTTGGGTTAATCCGAAGGGGACCTGATGTGCCGATCAATGAACTCGAGATGGCTGAATGGTTTGTCTTATACAATAGTTCAGAAGTGGATCAATATCGAGAGTATATTTTTTTAACTTGCTTATTAAGGTTCAGCTATTATATATTTAGTTGTTTTAGACTTATATGTTACTTATACGTTACGGAATGTTGAATAGGGAACACAAGAACTGAAAGTCAAATCCTAGGTTCTTCGGTGTTAAGCATGCTGATTTCTTTTTTAAAAAAAAAAACCATGCTGAACCTGATCGGATTGCCTACATACCCCTTCATAAGGAGGATAAAGCCATACGTTGTTCTTTAAGTTTTAAAACGCAGCGAAAAAATCGAATCAAACAATTTAATTCATGAATGCTTACAAGATCAAATCTAGAAATCAGCACCTTAAGAAGACATAGAATTATGCCGGAATCGTTTAAACAATTATGCTAAAACTTTATGCATGATTAACTATCAGATCTGAAACTTAAAACTCTATTCCAATTAATCTCCGAATATCCATTGAATGGATTCTGGAGATATCTCCGTGAGGAGCCCCAAAAGAGGGTAAAACCTCGGGAAATCGGACCTAGATCTTGACACCATAATAAAAGATTAATGTAGGATTAATACCTGTTATGATAGATGAAACTTGTGGATCTGATCCTCGACTTCGCAGCCACGCACACGAATGGCCTCTACGAGAAGTCCACGCGAAGTTCCTGAAGAGATCCAATCCTGCGGAAGTGCTAGCTTGCGCAGAATTTCTTGAGGCTGAAATTTGATCTTCCAAACACTATCAACTTTTGATCCATCTTCTTGGAAGAACTTGGAGGAAAGGTTTAAAATGATTGAAGAGGACTTAGATCTGATCTAAAGACTCTTATCAGGGACCCCTAACACTAATGGCGCGATGGACTTAGAGGAGGAAGAAGTCAGCTAGATTGAATGCAGAATTTTTCATGCATGAACTAGGGTTCCTCTCTTTTCTTTTCCCTTTTTCTTCTTCTTTTTCTCTCTTTTTTCCTTGAATTCGACCACCAGCTGATGGAGGTCCTTTTAATGTTGCTCTCCCCTCTAACTTCATGCCAACCATCCCATATTTGTGGAGGATTTTGTGGGGTTTTGAATTTTGAATTCAAAATTCAAGTTCATATGCCATTACATGATGAAGTTGATCTAATCTAAACCATTCATCATGTTGCCACTTTCCTCTTTCAATTTCGAAATTCCTATGCCCCCAAATAGATTAGAGGGTCACGTGGTGATTTTGTGATGATTAAATTCGAAATTTAACCTAAATTAGAAGTGAGATAAAGATAAGGATGACATATATCATGAAGAGAGAGAATTTGATCTTATCCAATTCTTTTCATGAATTTATCTCTCCATTTCGACCCATCTAATGATGAAAGAGGTCTCTGATGTTGCCAAGTGTCCCATGGCACCATTAAATAAATTAAATTAATTTTTAATCATATTAAAAATTAATTTATGGCGCCATGCATGGATATGTGACAAGTGGATTTCAAGATCCGAACAGTTTCAGATCAAACCCATTTAATTTAACTAAATCCTAACAATTAGAATGATCCAATTACCATGCGTTGAACCTAATCCAATTAGGTCAATCCCAAATTAAGCACAAATTTAATCTAATTTAATTTAGTCAACCTAAGTCCTCTTGATTCAGACCTAATCCAATCAGGTCAAAAATCCTGATTGAGCCCAGAATTGAATCTAATTCAATTTAGCTCATCCTTAGTCTAATTACTTAATCCAATTGAGTTCATTAGCAATCTAATTACTAATTAATCCTCCGATAATTACTTTAATTATTTTATAAGATAATTTGCCAATCGAATTGACCAAATTACCCCTGAATGATTCTTAATCATTCATCAGCCTTCTTGATCAATCAGGAATCTTCTATGCGTGTGACCTCATAGGTTCGAACCTAAGCCGATAGTATAGTAACGACTTCCTACACTAATCGATGTGACCATCTAGCAATGGTACCCGACGTCCGGATAGGCTAAATATATGCGAAGAAAATATTCTGGAACCCTGAACTATGGTTACTTATAATTCAATCCCTTTGACTCCTAATGCCAGGATGACTTAGAGCTCACTGTCAACCCTATAATTAGTACATCCATTATATGATTAACTTTAGATATCCCATGACTCCTCACTGGGATTACCCTGGCCAAGGTTTTGCTAAATTAATCAAAAGACATTATCTCCTGTTTCCAGGAGGGATCAATTCCATCTCGACTCACAACTGACTACGCAAGTACTTGACTGCACCCAGTGACCTTCCGTCACTGAATTAGAAATTTAGGTAGTCCGGTACCAAAGTACAGTGAGTTGCTTGCTAGTCACAGGTTGCGATCTCAGGTCAGAGGGCCAAACTTATACCCATATCCACTCGGAACATCTCTTGATAGTAGAGCATTCCGGAATTGGTCATGTTCAGTGAAATGTACTTCTACACTTTACGTGTGTGGCACACCAGTGTCTCCACACTCCTTGGTTAAGAGGACAACCAACGTATATGTCACACAACGACCTATCTCGATAATGTTGTCGTCCTTGTAACAACATATCATTTGGTCGCGAACTAGTTTAAGGACTCGAAGATAAATCCTCCTTTATCATTAATAAGTCCTAAGGACTTCATCATATAAGGGTCCATTTGAAGATGTAAAATGATGAATAATGCCAAAAAATACTTTATTGATTTGTCAATTCATTTAATCATCAATATGCTGACGATTGACATTTAGGATACAATTCCCAACAACTCCCACTTAGCCTAAAGCCAATCGGCACAGTATCTAATACCCATCTTCGACTTGTGTTCGTTGAACTCTTTGATGCCGAGAACTTTGGTTAATGGGTCAATCATATTTTCTTTTGTATCAATTTTCTGTAGAATCTGCCACTGTGTGCTGCTTGGAACTCTTCCAGCAGATAGCACCACCCTTAAGGGTAAAGATATAACCCAACATGCTCTTACTATCATCTCGATCTAACTGAAAACTTGAATCGGTATATCCCTCAAGTTTTAAGTCAGAATCACCGTAGACAAGCCACTGTCTTTAGTATTTCTCAAATACTTAAGGATGGTTTTTACAACCTTCCAGTGGTTGCTACCTAGATCAGACTGGTGTCTGCTCACTACTCCTAGTGAGTATGCCATGTCTGGTCTAGTACATATCATGGCAT